>NW_014009949.1:0-5863 GCF_000611645.1 Monoraphidium neglectum
ATATATATATGTTAGAATCACTCAGTGCTGGTGGTGACAAGCTGGCAAGCGGGCAGAGAGCTTCAGCAGAGATTTCACTTCGACCAAGTGATGAAAACGCAAATAAAACCATCCATCAAATCCAGGCGCTCACTCCTCTGGCAGCCGTGCGGCATGCGCCCTGAATGGCAGGCACCGCAGCTCTGTGGCCTCCAAAGGGGCGGCGCCTCCGCAGGCCGCATCGACCGCGACTTGCAGCGGCGGGCGGGGCGGCTGGGCGTCGTCGAACGGCAGAGGGACCACCTGAGGGGTCGTGGACAAGAGTGTGCGGCTTGTCATTTGCACATGAGCCTGGTGTTCTTTGAACACCGCAAAAATATGATGAGACAGGGGATGTGAAATATTTTGGCGGTGGCGGCTAGCAGCGCGTTCCACCTGTCGCCACAATTCTGACACATTTCTCCATGCCATGGCTTTGCCGCATATGCAGGTGCGCACCTGCAAGTGCTTGTGCGGCTGGCTGCGGCCGCTGTGCTCCCCGCAGTTGTAGAAGGCCACGCCACCCTGGGGCATCGCCCTCAGCACCTGCGTGCAGGATGGCAGGGTAAATTTGGGCAAGATTTTGTCACAGATGTCCAGGCAGAAGCGGTGCTGGCAAGAGGTGCGTGAGGTTGGTTATTGCTGCTGAGGGTTGCGCGATTTTGGTGGTCGTTTTGCATGCCAAACAAGTGCGGGTGGCCCCTTGCTCCAGGAATCGCCCCCGCCCCAGCAGACACCTCACACCTGCATAGTCGCCCCCAAGTCGTGAGCATTCAAGGGGTCAGATTGGGACTCAAACTGGCGAGTCACCACCAGCACGTGCTTTTGAAGGTTTTCAAATTCGTCAAGGGCATTGGCGTGTAGGATGGTGGTCAATCATAAGATTTCAAGGTCTATCGCGGCTCGCAGAAGCACAAATGCGTGCTGATTGCAACTCCCCATTCGACTTGCATGCCACAGGTGGTGGAGCCCCTGCAGTTGACTGATTGCCTTGCTGTAGCCGTGTGTGCTCGAGGATTGCAAGACCCAGAAGGGGGGCGTGCGTCCAATTCTCAGATACATGCGCCTGCCACCCTGTTTTCCCGGAAGGAGGGCGTGCGTCCAATCCTCAGATACTTGCGCCTGCCACCCTGTTTTCCCATTTTTCTGTCCCTTACCCCTGCACATCACACACGCAGACGCACGTGCCCCCTGCACATGTGCGCACACATGTGTGCACGAATGCGTGTGCCGGGGTGATGCTCGCATGCGCATCCACACGTGTGAGCATTTGTGCGTATACATTATAGCCTCACCTTGGCAACTACATTGAACTTGTTCAGCAGCAGGGTGTGGGTCTGTGAGAGGTGGGCCACCCACAGGTCTTCTTCATATGGCAAGAACGGGTTGACCCACTGCTTGGGCTTTTCCTGCGGCTGCGCCCCTTTCTGCTGCTCCTGCTGCTTCGGCGGGCTGCGACGTGGACGGGCGGAGTCAGGCGGGGGTCAAGGCTGCTGCTGAGGCACGCTTGCTGCATCCTCTGCCAGAGGCAATATTGTTGGCCAAGGCGAAACCCCAGCCGCGGCCATCTTGAGATGAGTGCTGCACACCCTTGCGTGAAGCAGAAACCGTCAGTCACATGCCAGCCGCGCACCCCTTTGGCTTGGCCTTCAGGGCTGTCGCGATGCGCAGCACAAACTCAATGCCAGGGGTTTGGGGGTCCAGGAACAATTCTGTCCGCGTATCTGTCTTGAAGGCGGCGCCGGTCTGCGGGATCACGATTGGCGCATGGCGTGCAGCCGCATGAGCTGCCACGGACTGACATCCAATGATAAAATCGTGCCACGCAAGTGATTGCCAAGGTGCAGACCTTGGCGTCGAGCTGCATCTGCGCACCTGCTGAGCGCTGTCATAAACCTCCTCGACCCTCCGCCATAGCATCTCAGGAGACAAGCTAGCTGGGGTGGTGTCGCTCGCGCTGCCCGCCGCCGTCGCCATTGAGGTGGTGGTGCGCCAGCGGCAGCACGTACCCCACACAGCAACTGCAGGCACGGGACGAAGCTGGCCTGCGCCGCTGCTGCAAAATACAGATGCACGGAGCCGCTGCTGTGCGCTGAGGCCAATCATGAGACGAATGAAATGGATTTTGGCAGAACACTAGTCGTGCAGAACCGTATAATAGTGCACGATGCAACTAATACATCGTCCCAGGAACAATTGATACCAAGCTGGTTGATATAATACAAAAATCACGTATCAGAAAGGCGCCGATTGCAGCTAAACTTGTAGACACAGATCTGGTGTGCTTCGCACGCCGTACCCCGTAATGATAAACTCTGGCTGCTACGCAAAAAGCTATGCATATGAATTGCAGTCGTGATGTGCAGACTGGCGGGGAGCGGCCAAGACTGGCGGCGAGGCTCCAGCAGCTGATGAGCAGCAGCAAGAGCGGCACACCCCGGTCACCACAGTGCCATTCAGAGTGGCCGCCAACCAGGCAGAGAGGGCCTCAGATCAATCAGATTGGGCCTCTACTGAAAGGACGCAATATCTTGGCTTACAATGTGTTCACCTGATGCATACTTTGGTGGCTGTGGGAAGAGCCTGCAACCTTGTTTATTTGTTCAGCATCTTGCATTGGATTAGGGTTAGGATTGTAACAGCGTCCCGCGGTCGCCCGCTCCTGGAGCTATCCAGGCTCATGGGATTGATACTATATTGAGCATTGAGAGTATGGCCCCTTATCGTACCTCAGGAAACAGGCACGTTGACTGCTCAGTTGCAATTCGAGTTTCGTTCGATTTCAATTGCCATCTTTTCATCATTGTTCAACGCGGCCTGGTTTCATGGGGGTCACCTGGTTTCCTGTTTCCCCATATGACAGCACAGTCTCAACCTTTCAAAGGTGCGCTCAGCGGGTCACAAAGCCAGTGGCTGCAGGCTGCGTGTCAGCTTCGTGGGACATCCTCGCGTTGAGCAACAGCCCATACACGGCAACCCTGACCAGCGCAGAGCTCACACAACGCTGCCCCTGTACTGCCTAAGTGCATCCTGACCACCAGCTGCTGTGTGCGACGGGGTCTGCAACATGTGAGCTCGTCACCACCTGGTGTGGATGATGAGACGATGTTGTTGTGATAGCATATGGCCCAGATCCGTTGCGACAACTCTGTTGCCAGGGGCGCGCGGAATTGGTAACAAATGCTGCCATAGCTCATTGTAGCCTGCATCGTCACTACATTTCACCAGCAATGGCCGTCCACAGGGCAGAACGCGGCCAGCGCAATGTCGGTCGAGCGTGCACACGCATCAATCAACAACGCAAGGAAGGCCCCGCACGGCACGTCCCCACGCAAGGACGTGACCGTAATGAACTCCCTGATCTTGAGAAGCTTTGTTAGCGGGTGGCGGGTCGCTGTGGCTATTGTGTAGTTGAAAATTGCCAGTGATGAGCCACGCACGCTGATCGTGTGTTGGCTACGGTACTGGCGTGTGTAGCCGCCTGGAGGGAAAGCGAGCGCACTGTTGCTGGCATAAGACATACAACCACGAAATGTTGCATGTATAACAACACGAGCCAGCCCTGCATGTAAACTGCCAGCAGCAGGCAACGCCCTTCCTGGCGACCCGCTGCCTTCCCGTTTGACTGCGTTGACTTGCGATCGCTCCGGCGGCGCCTACAAATTGCACACCCTCGTCACAAACTATAATTCAATCTAATTATTTACGTTTGCAAGCCTCTCAACGTCGCACTCTGACCACCATATGCATCAGCGGTCAACACACATCAACATCACAAGGCCTTCACCTTCCAAAGCCCCCATGCACATGACTACCACGACGATCAACACTCCACGCGTGTGGACCTGCGGTGCAGGGGTTCCTCGATGTCGAGCTGCGCTTGCGCGCTCAGCAGAGTCGAACCCCCGCTTAGCCCGTTGGGCGTTTCAAAGGTACCCTGCGAAGCCTTTTGGGCGCTGCAGGGTCAGTGCAGGACTGGGGGAGACGAGGCACTTGTGCCGAGTCTTGCCCAGGGGCCTAACAAGCCTTATCCTCGCGCGGGGTGGGGCTACGGGTATCGTTTACGACTACGTGCAACGCCTACGACTACATGGCCATCTTGACATCAGGCCGCAAGTCTGTGTCGATGAACGACAGCAGGTGCGTGCCCTCTGCTGCTTGCCTTGCCGGTGCTGCTGCGTCTGGCTGCTGCTGATGCTGCTGGTATTGCTGATGCTGCTGATGCTGCTGATGCTGCTGATGCTGCTGCTACTTCTGCCTGCTGTGTGCGAGTCCCATGGCATGTCATCGCTCGCTGACACCTGCGACTGCGTCATCACGTACCCAGCAGGCAGCAAGGTGGCATGCATAGACGATCAGGGCGGCCGCAGGTGAGGGCAATCTGCTACTGCTGCTGCTTCCTCCTGGCGGTTGCGTCCCACCTTGTCATCTCCTCACGCCTGCGACTACGTCGCCATCTGCACAGCGCGGCGGCCGCGGCGGCGGCATTGCCGAGGGGCGAATGCGTCTGCAGCAGGTGCGTTGCGCACCTCGCGCATGTTGCTGTGGCGGGCTTGCGTCCCCTGCTGCCGCGCCGCGTTTTGCCCCGCTGCCCCTCCACACACAGATCAAGCTCGCAGCTGCTGGCGGCCATCGCAAACAGGTGGGACAAATCAACCGTTCAGAAATTTGTGCACTGTACCAAGTCGTACAGTGAGTGCAAGATGCAATTATTATAATACATCATCCCAGGAAGCATCGACGCAAATTGATTTTCTTTACACAAAGCGCATACAGTATCAAAATGGCGCCGATCGCATATAAGCTGTAGACACAGATCTGGTGTGCTTGGTGCATTGTGTGCCCCGTTAAACATTGGCTGCGACGCAAAAACGTGCTGAGAATTGCAGTCGTGGAAGTACATGAGCAGACGGGCAGGGGGGGGGGGGGGCGAGACTGGCGACGACGCTCCAGCCGATGAGCAGTGTCAGCAAGAATAGCGGCACACCGGGGGCGCCGACCAGGCAGAGGGGGCGTCAATCAGAGGGGACCTCGCTCCGAGAAGGAATAACAGCTTGGCTTACAGTGTATTTATCTCATGCATACTTTGCTGGCTGTGCGGAGAGCCTTCTACCTGATTCATGTGTACAGCGCTTTGCATTGTGCAGTCTGCACAGACAACAGCCCCTTCATTGTACTTCAGGGTACATTATAGGCGTGCGGATTGCTCAGCCGTCGAGCTGCGTCTACTTCGAAGCAAATGGCGGCGGGCCGCAAGTCGGCTTGGTGGAATACCCTTGCTTTCAGCAACAGCCCCATGCACGGTGACCCTGACTAGCACAGCGCTCACACAACGCTGCCCCAGGACTGCCGAAGCGCATCCTAACCACATGCCGCTGTGTGTGGCGGGGTCTGCAACGTGCTTGTCAGCTCGCCGCCACGTGGTAAAGATGATGAGACGATGTTGTTGTGATAGTCTGTCGCCCAAATCCTGCGGTGGATAGGAGGCGTGCACCTACCCGTGACTTGGGGATCGCCAACAAGCGCTGCCAGATTCCAGACAATCCTGCATTGTCACTGGAGTGTACCAACGACGGCCACCCATAGTAACCAAAGGCTGAGCTGGGCCAGCTAGCCCAAAGTCGAGCCCAACGTCGAGCGCAGAGAGGCATTGTTGCTCAACGACGCAGGGAAGCCCCTGCACGGCTCTGCCTGGCAAGTCCTCTTGCGAGAGTGTGAAAGAATTGAATTCCCTGACATCTGGTAGACTGTGGCATGGTAATGGGCGGCTTTTTGGCTGGCTTCGAAGGCCACCATGTGGTGAAAATTGCCAATTATCAGCCATGCTCGTGATGGTTGTTCAGAT
>NW_014009948.1:0-1035 GCF_000611645.1 Monoraphidium neglectum
CCCCCCAGGACCCCTACTTCAATGAGCCCTCCCATGAGGTCATGCGCGGCAAGAAGGAGGGCACCGCATCAAGCACACACTACAACGCAGAGGTGCGGGCGGCTGGTGATAAGCGGGGCAAGGGGGGTGTGCGGAAGATGTTTCAGTCGGGAGGAGGGGGGCCGTTATCGTGCTTTGACGGGGCCGGGGCGGGCTGCTGCGGGAGGAGTGGGCGGCGGATGAGTGGGGGTGCGGGTCGGATGGGGCTGAGAGCGATGTTTGATGGGGAGTTGGGGGTGGCCTGTGATTTGCATGTGCTGGGGCGGCAGGGACGGCACTGATTGCAATGCACGCGCCACGGCATTCAGGGTTGGGGTTTGGGGCAGTGGGTGTGCGGGCCGCGAGGGAGCCTGCGCTGTTTGTGGAGCTACTAGCTTCAACTCATGTGCGCAGGCAAAACTGACGTGCATAGAATCCACTTGGATGCGCCCCTCCCCCACTGCCCGCACACGCATGCACATCAAGGCAATCACTTGCAGGTGTGCACACACCCCCAAACACACACACACACACACACACACACACACACGCACGCACGCACGCACGCACACACCCACACTGCCAGGTGCGGCTGGCGACGCTGCGCTGGGCGATGCTGGCGCACCTGCGGCGGCCGCCGCCCGGCTTTGAGGCCGTCGTCAGGGGCCACTTCAAGTGAGGGCCCCTCCCACTGCCCCTGACCCTGCATCTTTCGGGCCGCGATTTTTCGTCACTCAGACCAGCTGCACCCGTGTACGCCCTACATTGCCTAGCACGTTCCGCTGGAATTCTTTAGTTGTTCCTTTCGCAGCCTCTCTACCCCTGAAACCCTTACTTCTCCATCGTTCAAAGGCACTTTCCCACATTCTTGGACACCGACTGCTGCCCTGCCACCCAACCCACACCAATGATGTTGCGTGACCCCTCTCCTCACTCTCTCTCTCTCTCTCTCTCTCTCTCTCTCTCTCTCTCTCTCTCTCTCTCTCTCTCTCTCTCACACACACACACACACACACA
>NW_014009948.1:1589-6416 GCF_000611645.1 Monoraphidium neglectum
CCAGGGCCCTGCGCGGCGTCATCATGGCCCGCATGTCGCGCTGGCTCAAGGAGGCCGCCAGCAGCGACAACGCCATCTACGGCCGCATGCTCACCACAGCCCAGGAGCTGCGCGCGGCCCTGGCCGCCCTGTGATTCGCCCCGGCCCGCCCACCAACTTCCCCCGCTGCCCAGCGGAGCCGGCCATCGAGCGCCAGTGCCCCTGCGTGTGGTTGTTTGTGTGGGGTCCTGCACCCTGCGGCCTCCGCGGGCGACGGCGGCACGACCCAGCCGGGGGCCATGCAATTGCGGGTCAGCAGAGGCGTGCGGCGCGGCGTCGGAGGTCAGCCTCGGGAGCGGCTGCGGGGCCGTCCGGCGTCGCCAGGGTGCCATGGTGCCGCGCTAGGGATGGCGGGCAGCCGGGGCCAGCAGGGTCGCTGCAGTGGTGAAGGGCGCGGGGCTGCGATACGCCTCGCGCGCTTAGGTGTGCCTGTTGCAGGCGGTATGTGTGTATAGGTTTGCGTCCGGCAGGTCTGTACGTGTATTTGTGTGCACGCTTTTGAACCTGCCGATGCTGCGTGCATTCATCAAGCAGGCACCCTTCGCTTTTCCTGCCTAGCCAACTTGTGAGAAGTCGGGTCGCGTCGCAGCCCTCTCTCCTCCCTCGCTAATTGGTGCCCCTCGCACACTTAGCAGCGGCCAGGCCCACGCATGAGTGCAGGCGTGTAAGACCAAGCACTCACGTGCCTGAACCAGCCACTTGTCCTCGCTGCGGCGGGCCCGCCGCCGCCACCGCCTGGCTGGCGGCGTCGGCTGCGCTTGGGCAGTGCTGTGTCGCCTTCTCAACAGCGCCAACGTCAGCGACCCCGGGTGCTCCGCGGGCACGGGCGTGGGAGGGAGCGCTGAGCACGTCCCGCATGGCGCAGCCGTCGCTTAGTGCTGCATACCACCAGGCCACAGGGCGCCACACCAACAGGCACCACGTCTCGTGCTGAATCGGCTACATTTACACAGCAGCAGCTGCAGCAGCAACGACAGTGAAGGGCAAGGGCCCGGACTGGGACCACCCTCAGGGGCTTGCAAATGCTTGACGAAACAAGGAGTGTTGGAACTGTGGATGATCAAAACTGGCCTCACCTACCACCGACAGAGTCACCATGCCTCTACATCGGGTGACGATCAGCACTTGCTGCTGGTTGGTTGAGCATGGCACATGCGAAAGCCGTGTCATGGCACGTGCTGCATGCACTTGCGTGTCTGGCATATGATAAGCACGTTTTGGGGTGTTCCGAACATTGCGCAGCAGTCGCGCTTCTACTGCAAGGCAAAAATCGCATGGCAGACTGCACCAGCAACCGTGCACGCGTAGTGTGTGCGCAGGCGGCAGTGCGGAGTGAACAGGAGGCTGCCGCTGTGCACCCCAGCAAAGCTGCCACGCCGCGCTCCGCACTCCCGGCAAGACGCCACATGCGCACCCTCGCAAGCGGCGCGCATGTGCGGAGCGCGGCATGCAGCATGGTATGCCGCCGCCGTGTCCAGCCAAACGGCGCCGCGGCCAACTGATTGCTGACGCAGCCCAGGAGGGGGGGTCGCAGCCACACCAAGGTGGCATGAAGATCAGGGCGGCCGCAGCCTCGTGCCACCGGGAGCATAGCTCATGCAATCTCACGCCTTGCGCGTGCAAGATCTCGAGCAGCGCCAGTGCAGTCAGCGGAGCGTCACCCGCTCGATTTGCAGCGTCGCTCGTGCGATCTGGAGGAGACCGCGCGCATCACGTAATGCGCCGCGCGCACACCGCTGGGCGCGATCCAGTCACGGCGCGTCGGGGTGCCCCTCCAGAAAGTGCGCCACCCGCTGCAGCATCTCCCCGTAGAGCTCCGGCCGCTCCCCAATCCGCTGCATGAGGGGCGCGGAGGGGTCCAGGAAGCTCGTGTTGACCACCTTGGTCACGGCGCTGAAGAAGAAGGGGGCAAACACCTGCGACGCGTTGCGGCGGCGGCGGTGGAAGCGTTGTTTGAGAGCAGCCAAGGGCGTGGACTGTGTGACAGAAGCGCGGGGCCGGGCGTGTGGCCCGCAGACCGTCGCAGGTAGTTGCACGCGCATGCGTGCGTCCCCGCAGCCGTGGCGCTTTGACGTGGACGTAAGCTGCTGCTGTGCTGCGCCCCGCTTACCCGGTAAGCCCCAACAACATCCTCACACGCACACTTTGGGCATGGCATGCCTGATCGCCATCCGCCCGCCTCTACCAGAATTTATGTATTACTACCCCCAGCAGCACCCACCATGAGCACGAATGTGATGATGGCCTCGGGCACCCACTGGCCGCTATCAAGCATGGTGACCACCACCACCTTGGTGCGCGGCCGCCCGCCGGCCTCCTTGGGCGGCAGCGGCTCCAGCCGCATGCAGCTGCCGGGCAGAATCTGCGCGGGCGGGGGCAGGGGCACGACCGCGATTTATCCGTCAACACGTTTGCGTGGTCGGCGCATGGCCGCGAGCATGACATGGCAGGTCTGCCGTATCGCCGTTTGATACACAACACAGCCTGGGCGGATCACAGGCGCTGAGAGCCTCATGCAACACAGGTTCACGCACAACAAATCAGGGGGGCAGGCATGAAAAGGGAGGCGCACCTCCACGTGGGTCCTGGCGGCGTAGCCTGCCGGCGCTGCGACGTCGGACGGCTGCAGGGCAGCAGGCAGGAGGAGGGGGGCACCAGGCGGCGGTCAGCAAGAGCCTAGACGGCCTGGGGCGGCGCCCGGCAGCGGGCAAGCCAATCAGGCTACCGCGCGTACGACCACAGGCCAGCGGCGATGCCTGTTCCCGCAGCATCAGGTCGCTCTTATTACCCTCAGATCTCATTGCCTTCACCCCCTGCTCCCACCCCCCACCCCCTCAAATTAACCGCCTGCCTCCTATGTGACCTGAGGCGGTCACAACTCACCAAGCCGCCTTCTGGTGATGAGAATGATATGGCCAGACTGCCGTCCTCAGCCAGCACGTCAATGCCGACCTGGGACCGAGCATGGTTTGACCGGGGTTTGACCGGATTTTGACCGGCATTTGACCAAGCCCTGACGCCGTCGCGCACGCACATTGACGCCCACAAGACCAGCACGCGCCGCCTGCAGCAGCCAGCATACATGGCGCGCGCCGATGCACCGAGGCGGGGCGCGGCGCGGCGGGGCGGCGCCCACAGGCTAGGAGGTTGCAGGCGGCGCGGCGCGCTGGCGGGTGTGGGATGTGTTTGTGGGCTCACCGCCTGTATGAGGACGTCCCTCTCTGCAAAGGGCCAGGGCAGCCAGACGCTAGCATACACCAGCAGCTCCACCAGAGATGAGATCTGGAAAATCAGGGTGTGGGTGGGGGGGAGGAGTGTTAGGGAGAGCAGTGGGGAGAAGGGTGAGGGCCGCGGTGGGGCAATGGTGAGTTTGGGTCAAAGGGGGGGTCGCATCTTGGCCAACATGGGGGTCGCGAAGGCGAGTGAAAGGGCGGCAGGGGTGGCGGTGGGGCAGACGGCGGTGTAGAAAGAGGCGACCAGCGGGCCCAAGCACGCTGCGCGATAGGGGGCACGGACGGGCCACGATGCGGGGCGTCCTGCCCCGCTCAGCAGCCCCAAAGGGCGCCCTGGCGCGAGGAGGGGCGGGGGCGGGCGCTGAACACATCACGCGGAGCGAGGTGCGCCGAGGCCTCGGGAGGGAAGAGGGAGGTGGCAAGGTGTTGTGTTGCGCTGTTCGGCGTGCCTGCAGGATGTCCGTCTGTGTGATGTAGGAGTTCCAGGTGGGCACCAGGTCGAATTCGCGCGCCATTGACAGCAGCTCCTGGGATATAAAAAGGTTTGAGAGAAGGCGAGGAGTCAAAAATCAAGCAGGGCTCGAGGTTGCGGGTTGTCGGCATCATGGCGCCGCCCAAACATGTGCGGGCCGCTTGGCTGGAAAGGTCCCAAAGTGCTTGTGCTGACGCCGATGCTCGACATGTGATTATGCAAGAATACTCATCTCGACACGCGCGCGGAGAACAGGGCAGGAGAGCGCGGCGGCCGCGTGCGGCTGGTTGGCGCTCACGTGCAGCTCGCACTCCAGGACGCAGCCGGCCTTGAAGCAGTGGGTGGTCGCGGTCTGGGGACCCTGCCTGCAGCAGCAGCGGCGGCAGCAGCAAGGGGCCAAAAGCTGAAACAAATGCATGGAAGGGCGCAACGCAGCGGGGGCCTTTCTCAACCCCCCCCCCTCAAAGGCCACTGCGCACCCCGCCCGGCAGGCCCCAAGCCATTCCTTCAAATTCGCAGCTGCCGGCGCGCACACATTGCCTCAAGCTCGGACTGGGTGACTCCCAGCCCAAGCCAGCCCAACCAGCCCCAACCAGCTCGGCCCAGCGCGGCGCCCAATCACACCTGTACAACAGTCTGAGGCCGTTTGGGTCGTCCTGCACCAGCCGCCACCCCTCGTCATCCTCGCACTCCCGCAGCCCGCGCGTCACGAGCTCGGCGCGCGCCCGCAGCACCTGCGCGCGGCGGCAGGGCGGCGGCGGCGCGGGGCGCCGGTCGCTCCCTTGCGGCCGCCCCAGGTGCCGGGCGCCGCAGCCGGCAAGACCCACAGCAGCCAGGATCCTGAACCTTGAATCTTCCAGCCTCTGCGCGAGACAAAAAAAGCATGCACCAGTATACATTGACAGCGAGGCGCCCCACCCCCACCCAGCTCACCCCCAGGTCGATGCCATGGGCCGCCTTTAGGCGCTGCGACAGTGCGGCTGCTGGCAGCTCGGGGTGTGCTGCTGCAAACTCGTCCAGGTGCTGCAGGGCGCGGGACAGGTATGCCTGATGGAGGGGCGATTTTGGGGGGATTGCATGGTG
>NW_014009947.1:0-5861 GCF_000611645.1 Monoraphidium neglectum
GCCCGCGGCCGCGCCGCCGCTCAGGGCCGCGCTCGGCGGCTTGGACGGCGGCGCCGCTGCCTTGAGCGGCTCGCGCTTGGCCTCCGCCATAACCTCGGACGCCATGAATGCGTCCAAGGGATCCACCTCGTCCTCCTCCATCGGCTCCGCCTTAGGCTCCACCTTCACCTCCAGCTGCTGCTGCTGCTGCTGCTGCTGCTGCTGCTGCTCCGTCTGCTGCTGCTGCTGCTGATGTGGCATCACGTGGTTGTGGTTCTGTGCATCCGCCACGGCGCCGCCCTCCCCTTCCTGCTTCACCCGCGGGCCGCCGTCGCCGCCGCCATCCGCCGCGGGCGCCGCAGCGAGCTCCTGCGTGTTGCCCGCCATGAACGCGTCCAGAGGGTCCACGTCATCGTCCTCGTCAGCACCGGGCGCGCCGGGGGCCGCCTGCGCGCGAGTGTGTGTGTGTGTGTGAGGGGGGGAGAATGACTAGCGAAGGCAACTGCTTTGCCCCAGGTCCTGGGGCCGGCAGCGTGCAGCTGTAGGAGCCATGGCATGTGGGAGCGGGCCGCCCATGCTGTTGCAGTCGTGCACCGCTGCAGGACACTTCCTTTGCAACCACCCCGGTACCGCCCTAACCCCTTGGTCCCCTCCACCGGGCGTGCGTCCCCAAACAAAGGGTCGATGCCCCACCTCGCCGTTCTGCTGCTGCTGCTGTTGTTCTTGCTGCTGCTGCTCCTGCTGCTGCTCCCCCTCGTCATCATCGTCCTCCAGGCTCCACCCCTTCTCCTGCTGCTGCTGCTCCTGCCGCCGCCGCTCCTCCTCCTCCTCCACAACCCGCTGCCGCCGCTCCGCCTCGGCCGCCGCGGCCGCTGCCGCCGCCTGCTCGGCCGCCTTCTTGGCGCGCCACTCCTCCACCCGCTTGCGCCGCCGCTCCACCTCATCGTTGAGTGCCGCCTGCGCCACCAAGGTGAGCGCATGGTCAGATCGCAGCACCAGCAGCAGGGTTGAGTGCGTCAGGCCCGAGCGGTGAGGAGCGGGACCATGTCGGCCCCCACCGCATTAGCCGCATGCAAACAGGGCACGACATGCATGTGCAGCCACACACAGATGCACAACTGCATTGCATGCACAAGGGCCACACCTCTACCGCACCTGATCCGCATCCTTCCGCTGCTGCTGCTCGGCTCCCTCGCCCCCCACCGCCGCGGGCGCCGCGACCGGCGCCGCTGCAGCGGGCGGCCGAGCCGCGTCGCCTGGCCCGGCCCCCGCCGCGGCCGGCCGCTCGCCCGAGGCCTCGCGCCGCCGCTTCCGCGCGGGCTCGTCGCCGGCGTGTGGGGAGCGGGTGCGGTCCCGGTCGCGGCGGCTGCCGCGGTCGGCTTTATCGCGGTCGTGATCATGTTCACGGCCCCCTGCGGCGCTGCCGCTGCCTCCGCCGCCGCTGCTCCTGTGGCGCTCCCGTTCTTTCTGCTTGTGATCGCGGTCGCGGTCGCGGTCGCGGTCCCGCTCCCTATCCCTCTCGCGCGACGGGCGCCGCTCGCGATCCTGCGGCGCGCGCGCATGAGCAGGGCAGGTTTGGGCAGGGGCGGACGGTGGGGGCATGTGCAGGTGCTAGCAAATCGTGAGAATGGCGTGTTTGCGGGTTGTT
The DNA here is from genome assembly GCF_000611645.1 of Monoraphidium neglectum. NCBI lineage: Eukaryota > Viridiplantae > Chlorophyta > Chlorophyceae > Sphaeropleales > Selenastraceae > Monoraphidium > Monoraphidium neglectum. Next base: position 1,628 of record NW_014009947.1, read on the forward strand.
AGTGTGCATACTAAATGGTTTCGACCCTGGCAGGGTTTATGCAGCATTATGGTGTGTGCACAGGGGCCCGCAGCACCGCCATGCCACTTGCAGCCGCTACCGCACGCGCAGCACGAGTGCAATGAGGTGTGCTTTGGTGAACTGCAGCCCTCCCCTTCCCTCCTCCACCTCTGCCCCTGCTCACCCGCTCTCTTGATCGTTCTCGATCCTCCCGTCGCTCTTTGTGTTTGTGCTTGTGCTTGTGCCTATCGGAGCGCTCGTCGTCCTCATGCCCCCCCATCTTGTACTGTGGCGTGGCTGCCCTTCCACCGCGGGCACTCCCACACCTCTTCAACCTCTGCTGTTTCCTCTATGCCCAGAAGACGGACCTATCAACGCCGGCCTGGCAGGTAAGATCTGATCTGCGTGTGATGATCGCAAGAAAGGGCAATATCGCTCGTAGATTGTTATTTTGCCTATTATATTGCCTTAGTATGCTCGACGATGCGCGAAGAGTGGGCCGTGGCTTGCATTGGGCTCAAACGCGTCTGTGACGGATGGTGCAGGTATCTGTCCTCGGCTATGCAGAATTTGTCGAAACATCGTGATTAGGTGAGGCGTGATGCGACATATCGGTAGCCTTGCAACAGAGACAGGTGTTGACCAAGGTGACTGCAATGAGCGCTTGTGCGTTGTGCACCTCAACAGTCGAAATGCTCTCAGAGTGTCTTTGCAAGTCGAGGCCATTAGTTATGGATTTATCTATGCATGCGTCAGCTTGGCAACACCCAGAACACCGTGTGCGCACCTTCGTCTGTCTCCTTGCCTTGCAGTCCAAGGCAACTGGATGGCGGTGCCATAGCAATGCGATGGGGTGCACGGGTGCCCACGACCCCTTGAATGCAGCGCGCGGCCTTCCTTGAATGCAGTGTCTGTGCATGCCGATAGCATCATGATCACTGGTCGGCTCTGTTGGCCCAGCCCTGCAACACGCACCCCTGACAACGCAACATTTACAGTGCTAGCCATGCGGCCGCGCCCTGTAGCGCCGGGCGACCCAGCACATTCAAATACTATGAGTGCCATTCATATGCCACCGTTTGTTGCAAATAAGTGCACACACGCATGGCCTCAGCTCACGCTGGACTGCTTGGCATCCACGACCGCATGTGTGAGCACGGTGCATCTGTGTGTTACAGCACCCTTTATGACCGATGCCTCTTTGACACGTGTCCGTTTCTGCCGCCCACTGCACAAGCCGGACCTGTCACCCGTGTGGTTGGGCAGCCGGCTGGCGTGCAAGACGGAGGCGCGACGGGGGCGTCCAGTCGGTGCACGGCAGCTGACTCACATGGTGCTTGCCCCCGAACGCGCCTTTAGCAGCAAATTACAAGCATTTACCGCTCGCAAGCAGATAAGATATAGCATGCAGGCATGAAGGCTGGCTTACGGTAGACTTCCACCTATATCGCAGTCCGAAGCGGCTCTGACGGGGCTGATCAATCGCGCGGTAGATTTATTTCAATTGGCGCCGTACAAGCCCTGAAAAGACCACAGCAACAAGGTGAGTTTTTGCCGCCTGGTTCGGAAGCCTTTCTGGGCAGCGTTCAGGACAGGATGTAGTTTCATAACGCACATGAAGCACTGGCGCAGTCGCGAGAGGGGGGCCCGCTGGCCCCGGCAGTCGCGGCTGTGCGCCGGTTGGGCGCTGCTGTTTGCTTGCAGCGGCTGCAGCCGCTGCGGGCGGCATCGTGCCGCCGCCCAGGTGCCTGGGCCTTGTCTCTTGACCTCTGACCTTACCCATGCTATTTTTGTATCGACACACCACACTCTTTTGCGGGCTCTGCAGGGCAGTTGAGCGGCTGGCGAGCGCCGCGACGCGCCACGCCTGTTGAAGCCCTGCAGAGTGAGTTGCGTCCTGCGGGGAGTTTTTGAGCGCGCCACGGCATATCAGGGCAGCCGCCTGCATGCAGTGCCCCAGCTGTGCGATTGGTAGCTCCCAACTGGCGCGTTCGAAGCCGTCTCGCGTGCGCTGCACACCCAACGAGGTGCATCTGCATGACCGACTCCCTCCCTCGCATGCATGCGAGACTGTTTCACTGTAGTATATCTCCTGTCACCAAGAGCGACCAGTGCACCCCTATACATGCGGTGTCTTAGCATTGGGGCCACCCTCTTTCATAGTCTCATTCGCCCACACTCCTGCATTTTGTCACCCATGCGCAGCTGACGCCAGCCTACAGTATCGAAGCGTTGCTTTTCAGCCGTTTGCAGCAGGTGGGATCCATCCCCACGCAGCGCGCGCGCCGACAGCGCGCGCCGCCATCACCGCAGCGATCGCGATCCGTGATTGCGATGAGAGTGGGGCCGCGCACTCCGCACTGGAGCGAGTGCAGCCCAACGGGTGGACACTGACGTTCACCCAACTCACTTTCAGGCCAGGTCAGGGGTGCACGCTGTGTCGCAGTCAAGCCGGTCGTTGCATGGGCGGGCAGCTGGACGCGGCCATGGCGCACAGAAGCAACCTGCCTTCCTTATGTCAAACAGTGTCTGCACGTGCTGCGCCTTCCCACCAGCAGCTGCACAGGCGCGACTCCAAGCCCGGACTGACGTGTGCACCCAATGGCTTCTGAGACCCCAAAGCTGGAGGAGGTGGCAGCTGTTGAGGGCGCTCCGGCGGTGCCGGGGGAGGCAAAGGTAACTCAGCCGCAGGAGGAGCAGCAGCGGGAGGCGCAGCCGCAGCAGGAGGAGCAGAATCAGGAAAAGCAGCCTCAGGAGGAGCAGAAGCCGGCGGGGGAGCAGCTGGGGGAGCGGGACGTTCTCGCGCCACCACACGGGGAGCAGGAGCCGGCGGCGGATGCCGGCGCGGCAGCGGAGGCGAGCAGGGAGCCTGCAGCAGCAGCTGATGCCCCCGTGGCCGCCGACGCTGCGGCCTCACCTGCAGCGGATGGGGATGCAGAGGCCGGCGCACCGCCGACCGCAGGCGTTGCGCAGGAGCCGCCGACCGCGGCCGCGGCGGCGGAGGCGGGCCCCGGGGCGGTCTCGCCCATCGGCACCGCTTCGAGCGACGGCTCTGACGACGCGGCGGACGGCGGCGCCGACGCCGCCGGCGGCGCGCCGCGGACGCCGCGGAACGTGGCGATGCTGCGGGGGCAGTCCGCGCTGGACCTGATGACGCTGCTGCCCCCCGTCGTGATCTGCGGCCCCAGCGGCGTGGGCAAGGGTACCATCATCGAGGCGCTGATGGGGCGCAACCCCGACAAGTTTGCGTTCTGCGTCAGCCACACCACGCGCGACCCGCGGCCGGGTGAGCCCGACTGGCATGCCGGCCGGCGGGCCCGGCCGCTTGCCTGCCGGCCCCTCTCGCCTGCCGGCTCGCCCGCGTGTCTCGCCGCGCAGCCCCAGCACGCATGTCTGTCCGGCCCAGCCTCAGCCAGGCGAGCTGAGAGTTTCATCCGCACGATGCGGTCTTAAGCGCTGCCTGTCCCCCTCCGCCCCAGGCGAGGTCAACGGGCAGCACTACCACTTCATCACTAAGGAGGTCATGCAGGCGGCCGTCGACAGGGGCGCCTTCCTGGAGCACGCCCACGTGCACGGCAACATGTGAGGCCGTGCCCTTAAGGGGGTGGTTGTTTTTGGGGGAAGGGGAGGCGGGGCGGCGGGCGGCTGCAGGGGCCGCGGACGGGCAGCGCTCCACAGGTGGTGGGTCCAAGGGTGGTTTCGTGACCGGCCAGGGTGGGCGCGGCAATATGTGAGCCCGGGCCTGGGGAGGGGCGGCCCTCAGGCCCCGGGGGCCATGAGTTGCATGGGGGGCAGCGGGGTGGTGGGAGGGACGGCGGCCCTATCCTTCTGGGAGAGGGGGCAGGGGCCTTCAAACGATGGTTCGGGGCCAGCGTGGGGCAGGGGTCGCGCCGGAGGCCAGGGGCCGGCGGGGTCGGAGGTCGAGGGCATTCGGGCTCGAGGGCTCGCCCCCAAAGCGCCCGGCCGGCAGCGTGTTTCTGCACGACCTGATCGTTACTTGCCCGACGTCTGATGTCTCGCCGCTGCTGTGTAATATGGGGCCGGCATTCCGCAGGTACGGCACGAGCCTGGCGGCGGTGGAGGCGGTCAGCAGCGAGGGCAGGGTGGCGATCCTGGACATCGACGTGCAGGGCGCGGAGCAGGTGGGTGGGGTGGACGGGTGGTTGGCTGGGGCCACGGGTGACTGGGTGGGTTGGTGGCTGGGCGGGTCGACGGGGGGCTGGCTGCACATGCG
>NW_014009946.1:0-5860 GCF_000611645.1 Monoraphidium neglectum
CCTAGATCTCACGAGCGTATGCTGCGGCGGCGCCGGCCCCTTCCAGGCGCCGCCGGGCGCCGCCGCGGCAGCCTGGTTCGCGCCGTGCGCGGCGCGGGGCGCTGCGCAGCATCCGCGCCGGCAGCAGCGGCGGGGGCGGCGGCGGCGGCGGCTGCGCTGCTGGCGGCGGGGATGAGCGGGGGTGACTTGCGGCGCGACGCAGAGGCGGCGTCCGCAGATCTGGATTTGGCGGAGCGTTTGTGCGGCAGTGATTGGGGCAGTACACACCTGGGGACTGCAGGGCAGGCTGTGACACCTGGGTGAGACAAGCCTCTGCGTTGACGTTTGCTCTATGACATGTTATTTCCATAGCATTGTGTAGAATGTTTCTTTTTTAGTTTTGGGAGGACTCGTGAAAACTCCTTGATTTTTCCAGTCAGGTGGCCGGATAGCTGGCCTGTTGCACGGGCTGTGATGCTGCCAGCCTCAATGTAAGAGCAGCATGGCTGCAAACAGCGGGAGACTGTCATCCTCATGGTGCGGTAGATTATTGGAGCATTGCACCAAGCTAAACTCCTGCAACCGCTGCAACGCCGCACCCAGTTGAGGTGTGGGCGTGACCGGTGTTGCCCTACGAGCTCAGCTTTGAGCCTTGTTGCACGCAGCACGTGGTTTCAGGCCGTATGCTGATTCCAAGGCACAGCAGCAAGGTGTAAGCGAGTGCAAGGATGAGGAGGATGCACGACGTGTCCGCAACCTGCTGACTGCGTAGCAGTTGCCGGCCAAGGCGCTGCACCTGTGGGCAAACCTCGGCGCGACTTCGTGACGTTGTTTGAGACTCGCTGAATCTTCGCATGAATCAATGTACGTTGAGGACGCTCAGAGACCCTAAATGAGACCACGCGTGTGCAAGTTCTCGCTGCGCTGATTGTCCGAGCAGTTGTGCTCCATCTGCGTTTTGACTTCTGAATCAGCCAGAGAGGCTTCATCGCAACGTGGCAGCAGCCACCTTGGCCATGCTCTCGATGCTGCGGGTTCCTGCGCAGCGCCACGCGCTGCGCCGCCAGATTGGGGGGGTTGCCGCAGCACCAGGGACAGAGCAAAACAACAAGAAGGTTGGGGGCACCATCCACAAGGGCTGCCCTGCGCAGGTGCTGCACCCCTGCTTGGTGTGGGTCGGGCTTTGGGGGGCGGGGGGCAGGCGGCTGGGTGAGCCGAGGGCGCTTCCGGCCTGCGCCGGGGCGTTGCCAGCGCTGTTTGATTGGTCGGAACTGCTGCCACACGTGCCTGGACCCCTGTTCACCCGTCTCGATCCGGCCCTACCCACCGCTTGCACCCAGCTCCGGGGGCCGGACATGTGGAACGTGGCTGGCCAGCTGCTGCTGGGCGTGCTCGGGGCGACCGTTGCCTACTTCGGGAAGGACTTCATCGCCGACACGCGCGACAGATTCGATAAGCTCGACAACAAAATCGAGAAGCTCGCGTCCAACGACGCCAGGCTCGAGGCCAAGCTCGATGCCAAGTTCGACGCATTGATCCACTCACAGCTGCTGGACCGCGTGGCGCGGCTGGAGGATGACCGCATGTCATCCAGCAGGGGCAAGTAGAGCGGGACGGGCGCATACAAGCACGTAAGGGTAGTTGCGTCCTTCCCCCGCCAGCCCCTGTGATGTGTTGGGATGAGCCGATGCCAAGGCACAGGGCCAGAGTGTTGCGGCTCACTGCTTCGCTTTTCCTCGGCCGCCCATTCCTCACTCTGGCTTTTGTGTATGGTATGTTGCAAGGCACCCGCGCGGCTGGCTTCCGCAAAAATGCCGCAGCCAACTTGGAGGGTGCCATGCAAGCGTTGATGTTGAGCGCACGCCTATCACGGCACTGTGCATACGGCAATCAGGCTGCCTTGGTGGCATGGGCAGGTGGACTCCTGGTCCCTCTCGGCTCCCCGCCTTGATGTGCAAGTAAATGGGCTCCGCCATCTCTCTGGCGGGGCCGCGTGTTGCACCCGCGCAGCAGCAAGCCACCATTGTTCCTCATGTGCGTAGCGGCCTGGCCGGCCGGGGTGGGGTTGGTGCCGCCACCGCCGCCGCCGCCGCGCCATCACTGTCTGCGGCCGCGCCACGGCCGCCCACATCTGCCCTAGCCAGGCCGAGATGCCATGCATTGGGCGCGACACCGAGCCCAGCGTCGCACACAGCCCGGCGCGTCCGTCGCCGCCGTCGCCGCCATCCAAAGGTGCCGCTCCCCTGTGAGCCCCGCGGCCACCGCCGCCAAGCCGCCCTGGTCCTCGGTGCCGCCGTTGCTGCCTCGCCCGCTCGAGTGGACCGTCCCCCGCGGACCGCCCCCCGCCCGAGCTGCCCGGGGCAGATGCTGCCGCATCCCCCCGGGCCTCCTCCTCCACCGCCGCTGCCCCCACCATCCTCCGCGCCGCCACTTCTGGCCGCGCCATCGCCGGCGGACAGGCGGCCGCGGCGCCGCCGCTGCTGCCGTCGCCTGATGTGCCCACGCCCACCTCGCCGCCGCCACCGGCCGACGCAGCTCAGCCAAGGCGCCAGCTCGCGTGGCTTGCCCAGGGCCTTCACGCTCCGCAGGGTGTGCGCCTGCGCGCTCTGCACGCCTGTGCGCCCTGCACCGCGCGCCTGCGGCCACGCCGCGTTGCGCGGGAGCGCTGCTATCCCTGTGGGGGTGGTGGGGGCAGGGCGACCTGCTGACGCCGCCTTGGCGCGCTGCCGCTGGGTGGCCGCGCTGCTGTCTCTGCCTTGAGGCTGCTTCGCTTCTGGTTTCGCCTCGACCTTTTGGGCCTTCCGGCCTGCTACCCCCTGTTTGTAATGTGTTTTGTGTTTCACCAGGATAACCTCTGTGTATATACAAGTAACCAAGCAATCACATCAGCAATCGCTTGACCATTTTTTTGTGTTACTCCGTGGCCACGCAGGAGGGTAGAAAATGGCGGTCCGCCCACATGGCAGGCAGCGGCGCGTGCGGCAGCAAAAGCTATGCCGGTTGCAAGCCACAGTCAACTGCCCATGATTGAGGTGGATTGCTGTGAGGACTGTTGCAGTGCTGTTGTGGACGCTGATGGGAGATTGCCTGGTCATGTGGATAAGGATAAGGATTGCTACAAGATCCCGCGGTCCCCCGCTCTTGGAGCCATCCAGGCTCACGGGATGTAGCTTTGTAGCATCAGCGGTGTGTGACTGGGGCTCAAGTGGCCACTGTTCGCCGTTCAAAGCATGCGTGAGCCAAGGCAACAAGTGTTCGCTGGTCTGCGCTACGCACAAAGGCGTACGAGCGGGCGTGTGCAGGCAGGTTCGCGAACAAGGGTGCAAAGCACAGCGCAGCGTACGGTACGGCACACGAGCTTGGCGGCTGTCCGCGCTCGGTGCCAACACGCATGCATAGAGCCTGGGCGCCGGCGCGCCGTCGGACGGCGCGCCGGCATGGTCTGCCGAGCGCATCTCGCGCCCCATGCCCTCCTGCCCTGCGTTTGAGCTTGGCGGCTGCTTGCGACCTCGGCGAAGTCATACCTGCAGGTCAGAAGCCAAGCTGATGGGGTTGTGATTGGACCTTGCAACCCCGGAATCTCCTCGCTATGCTGCCGTGTCCGCACTCAGCAGAACCTCAGCAGGAGGTTGCTGAAGCGTCGCGCATCCTCCTCACCCTCGCACTCCCTTACACCTTGCTGCTGCGCCTTGGAAAATGCATACGGCCTGCAACCACGCGCTGCATGCAGCATCGCTCCGACGAGCATGGAGGGCAAAAGCGCTGATGCCACGCCCCAAATGGCCCGAGCACCATCGGGCGTTGCAGCATTCGCAAGAGGACATTGCGGTCCACTGCTCCAAGGCTTCTGCGCACCATGATGACCAGGCTTTTGTGCTGTTCGCAGCCATGCTGCTCTAACTTCAGGCCTGGCAGCATCTGTTGTAACAACATCTCAGCCTTTGCAACAGGCCAGCTATCCGGGCACGTGACCCTTCATGACAAAAAAAACCGTATTCATGAATCCGCCCAAGCCTATGATAGTAACATTGCACACAATGCTAAGGAGATAATGCGTCATTGATCAAGCATCAAACAAGAGACTTGTCTCACCTAGGTGTCACAGTCTGCCCTGCATTTCCCAGCGGTGTACTGCCCCTATTACTGCCGCACAAACGCTCCGCCCAATCCAGATCTGCGGCCGCCGCCTCCGCGTCGCGCAGCAGATCGCCCCCTCTCAGCCCCGGCGCCAGCAGCTGCGCCGCCAGCAGCGCAGCCGCCCCCGCCGCCGGCCCCGCCGCCGCCGCCGCCCCTGCCGCTGCTCCCCGGCGCGGCTGCTGCGCCGCGCCCCGCGCCGCGCCCACTGCCCCGCGCCCGGCTGCCGCTGCGGCACCCGGCGGCGCCAGGAAGGGGCCGGCGCCGCCGCAGCATACGCTCGTGAGGTCTGGGCACGCTGCCAGCAGCGCGCACAACCCGAGCTCCCAAGGCGGCGACCCCGGAGCCGTGGCTGCGGGCCCGGCGCCGCAGCCCCGGAAATCCACCCGCTGCAGGACGAGCGGCGCGCGCCGCCGGTCGCGCCCACGCGCCTCCTCCGCGCCCCGTGGCGCCTCCGCCGGCGCCAAGTCGCTCGCGGGTGCTTGCAGCGACTGGGCGGCGGCGAGGACGCCGGACTGGGCCGCCTGAAGGCTGGCTGCAGCTTGACAGAGGGCCCCCGCCGGCGCCGCGCCGCTGGCAGTGGTGTCCCGCCCCTGCCATGTTTCGAGGGCCAGTCGTTCCACGGTGGATGCCTGTGGCCACTGCTGCTCTGCCTGCTGCCCCTGCTGCTCTCCCTGCTGCCGGTGCTGCACTCCATGCTTGCCGCCTTGCTGCTCCTCCCCCCCACCATGCCGCCGCAGCCACTCCAGCAGCTGCTGCTGCCATCTGAGGTGCTGCAGAAGGCCGGAGGCCGCCGCCGCGACGCGCGCGCCGGTGGCGTCTCCGTCATAGCTAGCGCCAACAGGTGTGTCCGTGACGGCGCGCGCCGCTTGCGTCACCGCGGCCAGCAGCCCTTGCGCGCCGAGATTGGGGCAGGAGCTGAGGTCGAGGGACGTCAGACTTCTGGGGAGCGCAGGCGAGGAACGCAGCCGATGGGTCGGTGGCTGAAGGGGTTTGAGTCTGGGGTAGTTGGGCTAAGGGGCTTGGATTGACGGACTTGCAAACGAGAGCTGGAGAGGCGCCACGCGCGCCCGCTGCAGCTCAAGCACCGCCCCCGGTCCAGCAGCTGCGCTCACAGTGGACACACGAGCGCGCGCTGGCAGGGGCGCGAGGGCGGGCCCCGCCCGTACCGCACGCCTCGGGTTCCCACGAGAGCTCACCTCATGCGCCCGACGTGCGCCGCCCCGCTGTCCCCGAGCGCAGCCGACCCCGTCACCGCCAGCCGCCGCAGCAGCGGGCACCCGTCCGCCAGCGCCCGCAGCGCGTCGCCGCCCACGCGCTCCGCACCGCGCAGCGCCAGCGCGCGCAGCTGCGGCGCCCCCGCCGCCAGTGCAGCCACGCCGGAGTCTGTCACCGCGGCGCCGCAGCCCGACAGGTCCAGCGACCGGAGGCGGGGCCCCGCGCCGGCCACGTTGCGCGGCTGCCAGGGCACTAGCAAGCTCGGGAGCAGCTCGGAAGTTGAGCAGACGTCACCCGCCCATGCCGCAGCTCGCGCGACCACAGGCCCCGCCGCGGCTGCTTTGGGAACTGCGTCAACCTCCGAGGCGCCGCTTCCAGCGGGGGCGTGGGCGGGCTGCGGCGGCGCCGCAGGCGCTGCGCTTGAGGCGGCGAGCCAGAAGAGCGTCGCGTCTCGCGCCGCGCCGCGCGGCAGGGCCAGGCGGGACGCCGCGTCCGGCCGCCAGGCCGGCGCCGTGCCGCGCGCGGCGGC
>NW_014009945.1:0-3473 GCF_000611645.1 Monoraphidium neglectum
CCCACCTACCCTCCCCCTTGCAATCTGATGACTGCAAAGAGGCTTTGCCTGTGTGGCCGCAGCCGACGGCCCGAAACACCAGGCGTGTTGGTCGATGCGGGGCCGACTGCCGCGGCCCAGAGGTCGCTGGGGCAGCTGCGGTCTGCCGCACAATTAGGCACTCGCTGCGGGCACCTGACACAATTACCGCCTGCGCTGACTTTTTTTGCCATCTGTTTGCTCTCTTCCCCCTCAGCAGAATCAAAACACACCTTGCTGCTGCTGGGATTGCTTGGTGGGTGCCCACCTTGGGTTACACTTGATTCAACTCTGTTGATTGGTCGATAAAAAAATGCAATCACTGCACAAGACCCAGACAGTCACTGACCTTTCCCAAAGCATTCGTGCGTTTTCGCCGCTGCTGTAATCGTGCGAAGCCAAGGCGAACCAGGGCAAGGCGGCAGCGCTGATGTGGCAGAGGAGCCGGCGGCGGCACACGCCCCAAGACTCAGCGCCTTGAAACGAAGCGACCAGCTCTAACTGCAACAAAAAAAGCACCGGGTTTGTCAAATCGCGCGGCGCCAACCGTGACAGCACAGTACAGCGATGAGCGGAGGCCGCAAGCGAGTGGGCTGTAGCTGCGCCCGCCTGCGTCCAGCTGCTGTCAACCGCTGGTCAATTGCCGGGTCACTGCGCGGCGGCGGGGTAGCCGGCAGGCACCTGGGCAGGTGCGGCGGCGGCCACGGGCGCGGTGGGGGCTGCCGTGACCGGCAGCGCGGGGCCGTCGGTGCCGCGGTGGCCGTGGTGCTTGGTGTCAGCCAGGGATATGTAGATGGCGTGGATCATGCCTGGGGCCGGTTGCATGGGTGGGTTTCCTCGAGTGGGTGTTTTGTCACTGTTTGTGCCTGCCTTTTGGTGTGCGTCCGTGCTTGTGTGTAGGAGTGTGGGGGGGGGGGGGCAGGCCGGGGCAACATCGCACTGGCCGTGAGCTGTGAGAGGCGCGATCAAGGGCTGCTGGTTGCTGGGGAGCAACCTTGAGCGCAACAGCAGCGCCGCAGGCGACGGCTCTGCAGAACGGAGGGTGCCTGTGCACCGGCCCCACCTGGGATGAAGACGAGAGCCGTCAGCAGGATCTGCAAAGCGGGTGCAGCAAATAGCAAACATTACATCAGAAAACGGCATCATACCACAGGCGTCAGCCAGGGCTAGCCGCCGCGGGGCCGCCTGGTTGGCGAGCAGGCATCCCTCCCAACATGCCCACTGCTCTCCATCGACGCCAGCCGGCCGACGCTGCAGGCCCCCCCTGCATTCTCGCAAGACGTGCGCCGCCGCCGCCCATCAATGGCCCGGGAGAGCGCGGATTCCAGCGCCGCAGCGCCGCGACCTTCCCGTCAAGCACTTGGACGCCCTGCACCGGGTGTGGCTCACGTTGATACACAGGTCCTTGCCGCAGCCCCTCATGAGGAAAACGCCCAGGGGGGGCAGGAACACAGAGATGATGATTGCGCAGCATCTGGTGCGGTGGGGCGGGGCGCGGCAGGGTGGGGGCGGGAAGCTTGTGGCGATGGTTGCAGGGCGGGTCAGTGAAGCAGCAAGGGGGCTGCAACGCATCGGTATTGGCGAGGCCAGGTGCATCGTCGTGCGGCTTGGATGATGCGGGCCAGACAAGAGAGCTGTATCGAGGCCTAGTGCGCTGCAGGCGCACGGCACAGCGGGTGTTTATGGCGTGCATGGAGAGGGCGCGGGTCAGGGAGGGGGGGGGCTGGTTGTGATGCAACGCCAGCCGGGCGGCAACAAGGTGCGCGCTGCGCCTCCTCTGCGCACAGAGAGCGAGAGGGCCTGCCGCGGGGGTCCTTTTGCCTGTTGGCATTTGGCTGCCGCGTTCCAGGTGCGCGGCCCTCGGATATTCTCACCGGCGCGGGGCACCCATGGTTTCGTTGCGGATCTCGGTCGCGGCAGCTGGTTGATGTGCGTATGACGCCGCAACGGTATGCCAATCGAAGTACTTGCTAAGCTTCTGCTAATGGCTGTGCTCCCGCGATGTGCAGATGAGACCGCAAAAGTGTGACAGTGCTGCAGCTGCTCGCGGTGGCGGGGCGCACTGCCAAGCAAACCGACCCTTGTGAAGGCGGTCCTCAGCATGAAGTGACTGATGCCGCGTTGCACTCTCACTCACATGTTGATTCCATGCCGCTTAACACTCCATCGGCGCGTCGAGATCGCTGTGCCCAGCCGTCCTCGAATTGAAACGCCGGCGCCTACTGCAGCACCACTCCGTCCTCCGACCCCTCAGCTCCCTTTGCACAGCCTTCCAGCGCCATAAATTACAGACCAGCGGCCATGGAAGCGAGATGCCAGGGCGCAAGCCGTGCCCGCCGCGTCCACCAGCAAGCAAGGGCGCGCGTGCACGGGCACGGCGCCCAGCTGTGACGATCACACGGTGGCCAGGCGCCTGAACTTGACCCTGTGGGGCTGCAGCTGCCCGCCCGTCTTCTGCCGCTGGTAGGCCTCGTAGTCTGCCCAGCCCCCCTCGAACCAGGACACCTGCGGGCCGTGCAGTCCCGGTTTTCGCGTTTTTTTCAATGGGAGGTGCCCAAACTCTGTCTCACGAGATCGGGCGTACGGGCGCACGCCCAGGCCGAGGGTGCCGCGCGACACGGCTGCTCGCTTCAAGGGGCAGGCACCAGACGATGAAGGGCTGCGAAGCCCCAGCCGACGCCAGGTGGTGCCAGCCGCGCACGGCTCCCCTCTCCCCTCTCTCCTCGGCCCTCGCCCCACCCTGCGCCCCCCTCCCCTTCATCCCCACTTGCAAGAGCCCCCAGAGCTCTGCACACGGACCCAAATCGCAGCGCGCTCGTCGACATGCAGTAGCACATACATAGACTGAATTCACGGCTCAATGGTCTCAGGCTCAGTTTCCTCCCCCCTTCCACCACAGAAACCCCGCCCACCTGCGAGTCGCCCTCGAATGCGAGGATGTGTGTCGCCACTCGGTCCAGGAACCACCTGTCGTGGGACACCACCAGGGTGCTGCCAGCAAAATTCGACACGGCCTCCTCCAGGCACCTGGGGGGGCGTTGGGTTGCGATGGGCGTGGCGTGTGACGAGGGTGTGAGCGGGTGGCTTGCGGCGGGAGCATTGAGCGGGCGGGCTCGTTACGGGGCTCTGGGGTCTCTTTAAGTGGGAGGTGGGGGCCAGGGGGTTTGTTGATGTCCACCACAGCGTCCACAGCTGCCACACTAATCAGGGCAGGAGGGAAAGGAGATGGTGCACGTCTGGGCGCCGGTGAGCGCGCGCAGGGGCAGAAGATTCCCAGAGCGCAGCCAGCAGAACACAGGAACAGTGGCGAGATTTTGCGGCCGCGCAGCGACAGAAAATCCGTGGACTGTGCAAGACAGGAAGAGAGCCACGCAAGCGTGAGAGAGTGACGCGGGCCGTCCACCTGAGTGTGGTGACGTCCAGGTCGTTGGTGGGCTGAGAGGATTGCATGATAG
>NW_014009945.1:4004-6390 GCF_000611645.1 Monoraphidium neglectum
GGGGTAAGGGAGGTGCAATGGCATCTTGAGCGGGAGAGGCTCCCATTCTGGCTCCCCTCCCACCCTCATCCTGCCCCGCTCCTCTCAAAAATGCCGGCGCCAGTGTGGTACCCCACCAGGCTCGCCTCCCAAGTCCCCCACCTCCCGTCCTCGCCTTCATATCGCCCCCCTCCTCCTCTCAAGCCCTCACTGCCGCCCTCCTCCATCCTCAAAAACCACTTCCCGTCCTTACCCTCACCCCCACCCTCACCCTCCAACCCCCCCTGCCAACACCATCGCCCTGCCCCTCTCCCCCTCAAAACCACCCACCTCGTCCAGCAGCAGCAGGTTGCCGCTCTGACGCAGCACGCGCGCCAGCTGCAGCCGGTTGCGCTCGCCACCTGGATGCGTGGATCGCAGACGGGAAAGGACGGGTGGGCGGGTTGTGAAGGGGGGGTTGGGATGTGGATGCTACAGACAGATTACAGCAGCAGTCGTTTGGGTGATGCATGCTCGTGCGCATCTTGCAGGCCCCAGTTCATTCGCCCAGGAAAATCGCATCTAGGCGGCCTAAAACGGACCGAGGCCGTGCGCCTACCTGAGAGGTCGCCCACCCTCTTGCTCTGGTCGGCCCCCTTGAAGTTGTACCAGCTGGTGGGGGGTTTTGCGGCCAGCAGGTCGTGTGGGGCAGGAAGTCAGCAGGGGAGGGTGTTCTTCACATGCAGGGGAGGCGTCCTTTGGAGGCATCCACCCTTTGCTCCCTGCCTTGGCCAAACCACGGCTTTGCAAAAACCAAGCTGCAGGTATGGGCGCGGGCGCCGCACCGCCCGGCGACGCGCCGCAAGGCGGCAACAGCGCTGGGGCCGGCGGGTTGCCCACGCACCCGCAGTATGCGCGTGCGTTGACCGTGCGGCCGTTGAGGTCGATCTCATCCGACCCGTCAGCGATGGCGTCGTACACCTGCCCGCGAGGCGGCCGGGGGTGGGTTGGGCGCGTCAGCGCCGCGGCCGGAGCGCGAGGGCATTGAGCGGGGCGCCGGGCTCGCCAGACGGTGTTTGCCCCCCTCACAAGAGGGCGGCAGCCCGCCCAACAAACACACACACACACACACACACACACGCGCGCGCGCGCGCGCACATACACAGGCATGCGTGCACGCACGCACGCACGCACGCATTCACGCATTCACGCGTACACACACGCGCGTACACAAACCCGTGCGCATGCGCACCGTCTTGCTGGCGTCCAGGTCGTCCCTTGACTGGTCAACGTACATCGGCACCACGGTGTCACCCAGCTCCAGCTCACCTGCAGAGTGCCAGGTCAAGCGACATAGTGGCGACTGACGGCCACCCACATAACAGCGAGCTTGCTTACTTTGGGCTGCGCATGGTGGGTGCTGAGATACAGGCGCTTGCTGGTGATGGCGACATAATGCTGCAGTGACCTCAAGGGTGTCAGCAAGAGGGTGTGGATTTGGCAGCGCACTGTGGACGCCCGCACGGCGCGGCCCTCACCGCTGTCTGGCGTGTCCTGCCCCATGATCATGCGGAACAGCGTCGTCTTGCCGGCGCCGTTGCCACCCACAATCCCAACCACCGCGCCTGCCGGTTGGAAGTCGCAGAAGAGAGGGTCAGTGCGCTTGCGGCCGCCGGCTGTGGGCTCCCGGGGTGCCGCACCCAGCATGTGCAGCGGGGCACTGCAGCGCCACATCACCATACCGCCGTGCGCCCCTTCCGCGGCCCGAAAGCCTGCGAGGCGCCGCCAATGTCGTTTAATACAGGCCCGTTTGGGGGGGGGAGGAGCTTACCGGGTGGTATGCTGAAGCTGAGGCCGTCCACCAGCAGGCGGTCCCCAAAGGCCTTGGACAGCCCCTTAGCCTCCACCACCTTGCCGCCAAGGCGGGGCCCCACGGGGATGGTGATGCTGTCGACCTTTTGGGGGGGAGGTTGTTGGGGAGGGGGGTACATGCATGATGGTGGGATGTGATGGGGACAGCTGGCAGGGTGGCGGATGTGTTGAGGTGTAGTTGGAGTAAGGGGTGCGGGTCAATGCAGGAGAAGGACATGCGTGGAGAAGCGCATTTGCTTGTGGCTGAGCGGCTGCTTGCAGCCGCCGGCGCGTCAGCGGCAGCTGCGGCACCAGCTCGCTTCCGGACCAGCTCTTGAGCCACCAAATCAGATTCATGCCACCCGCTGATTGACGAAGCGCCCGTCAACCACTCAACCACTCAACCGGACCAACGCCCAAACCACGGACCTGCGTGTCCCGGACGTAAGCGTTTGCCGCCGCCACCAGGTCGTCGTAGCGCCGCTGTCGGTCCTTGCCCTTCTTCTGCTGACCCTTGGCCTGCCGGTTGATGAACTCCAGCCTTGGAGGGTGAGGGTAGGGGGGAGGGGGACGAAGG
>NW_014009944.1:0-5858 GCF_000611645.1 Monoraphidium neglectum
GCGCTGCGGTCCCAGCTGGTGCTCCAGGTTACGGCCGGCCTGACGCGCGCCCTGCTGCACCTGCATGTGGCGCTCGACGCGCTGCTGCCGGTGATCCCCGGGGCGGTGGTGGGCCAAGAGGGTCCGCAGAAGGTCGGCAGCGGGGCGCTGCCAGTCTGAACATGCGGACGGGGCGATCGCGGCGAGCAGTTTTCGCCCCGGCAACCCGCTGTTTTGGTTTTTGGGGGCGAGCATTGGCATATCCTTTTGGCGAATCAGACGCGAGGTGGATTGGGAGAGATCTGGCCGCCGCCCTCAAGTGGAGGGCCGATGAGCAGCACGCATGCAGCGCCGGCAGCCGCGCTGATGGTAGTTTGCGGTGAGTGTCGGCTGACCCTGGCAGGCACGCAGTCCTCTTGCGCACGCGCTCCTCCGCAACCGCTGCAGCAGCACAAAACCAGCGCGCAGAAAATATCACAGGTTCCTCCCTAAATGAGCACACACTTGGACACCATGTCGAGTGGTGTGAATCAGTCAGACGTGTACGAGATAGGCTAGCTGTTTGGCAGGCCTGCAAGCACAGCTGCCGTTTTTTCGAGCTGTAGATGCTCTGGAGGGCACGCCTTGTATGCGCCATGTGTCCCTCAAGCTGCCGTTTGCACCTGAGCTTTGCAAATAGGCAGACCTGTCGACCTACATAGTACAGACTGCTGTGCAATAACAACACCCACACACCTGCGCAACCGATAGCCCCTGCCACACATCGATTTAAGGGTCTTTCCCAACTACCTTCAGTGGCTGTCAATCCACGTATTTGTATTGCTTTGAAACATAGTTTGCGTACTGACTGCGTAAGGTAAAGTGCAATCGACTCACTTCAACACACGTGTTACTAACGGCAAAGCAGGAGCCTGTGGATACTGAGCAGCAGCAGCAGCAGCAGCAGCAGCGGTGGCAGGCACCCGTTGGGTCCAGATGGCGTTCGGCTGCTGAAACCTGCCTGCTGCAACAGTCACCGGACCTCAAAGCAAAAGAGCCCAAGATACAGGACGCATACAAGTGCTGGGGAGTGTGCATCATCATGAACCGGCTGGATCAGACAAATTGCCATGCCAAGACAAATGTGGGAGCCAAGTGAGCTGACATAAGCGCCTGCACTTGTCGCCGCATCAGGTTCAAATCAAGGTGTGGTGTGGGCTCTGCGATTAGTAGTTCATGCCGCGAAGGGCCTCGTGCATGGTGACATCCTGACGGCATGCATGGCGCCAGCTGAGACTGATACGCGCGCATCAACCATTGTGGGCAGACAAGCCTTGTATGTGAGCGTGTGTGTGCGTGCACAATAGCAAGCGCAAGCACAGGTTGGGGGCGTGTGTGCGCATGTGCATGTTTGTGTGTGTGTGTGTGTGAGTGTGCGTGTGTGAGTGTGTGTGCAGGTGTGTGTTTGCTGTGCGTGTGTTTGTGCCCATGGGCACGTTTTAGAACCGACCCCAGGCAATGCCCGATTGCGTTGGGTGCTGATGAACAAAGCTCAATTCCTTGGGAGAAGCCGGCTCCACCCCTGTGTCGGTGAATGCCTTCCCCATCCCCAGGCGCTCTGAGTGCATGCGGCAAGAAAAATGCTGCCGCTGCGACATTGCCAATCGATGGCAGGACATGCATAAGGGCCGAGTTTGAAAAAACGTCGTCGCCCAATCGCGCAGATGGCAGCGGCGGGGCTGGGGCCAGGATGGAGCAACACCTGACACACAGATGACGTCACCTGAGCTCCTGACACCACCCCAGATCAGAGCGACGCCTCAGAGCCTGAGGGGCGCCGTCTTTAGAAGCGTGGCGGACCACTTTTGGGCCGCAGCGGCGCGCGGCGTTACGAGGCCAGTGCACTGACTGGCCTTGACGCCCGGGCCGTCCTGCAGCAGGTTGTGCAGGGGGTAGACTGCATGGTCCAGGATGAAAGAGGGGTCAAACCTGTGGAGGGTGGGGGATTACAGTGGTGACAAGCAAGCCGAATGGAGTCCAGGGGGGGGGGTCAGAGAGTTGGGGGGGCGCTGCACCGGTCAGCATGCGGTCGCAATCGCGAGATGATCCAGTCCAGTCAACTACGTGGTCTACTCTTAATCAACACCGGTAAAGAGACAGTTTTTTGTGAAGTGAACGTGCATGTCAGGATCAGAGCCTCTCTCACTTTTCGTTGATGCACAGCAGCGGCTGCATGGAGGCACCGTAGTACGCCCTGGGGTTGGAAAGTTGGTGCATGTAAGGTGTAAGGTGCATGCAAGCGTAGAGGAGTTTATGAGATCCCCGGCATTGCGGCTGATCATGGTTGGCGAGATGGGTCCACCATGGAAGGGTTTGTGCGCATGTGAAGGGCCGCAGCCTGCTGTTGCGGCGCTGCCGAAAACAGCAACCCCATGCAGCAGCTGAGATGGGCAGTCACGTGCGCAAACAGAGCCACCCAGCAGGCCGCGGCCACGCATGCGCCACATGCGGTGTGGCCGCTCACTTTTCCCAGTCTGAGGAGAGCAGTGCGATGTCGGAGTCGCTGCATTGTTTGGGCGGGCAGTGGCGGACGACGGGATGCTGGGCGTTCAAGTGTGGGTCAAATGAGGGTCATCCGACACAGGGCATCCCCGATTCAGCAGGCGGCTCCCCAACGAGCGCCACGGCCTGTCAGCCTTGATAGGCTCTCTGAACTCTACCGTTTCCTTGCCTCTCGTGGGACACAGGCGCGGCGGTGCTTCCGGATTTGACCAACCCAAACCTTGAACCTTCAGCAACCCTGAACCCCGCCGCCCTCAGCTCCTCGTCCCAAGTGTGACTCAGGAGTGCACGAGTAAAGACCATCCTGAAGCCAGCAGCTTCTTGCCCGAACCCCCTCACCCTTCTTAGCCCTCCTCCTTCTATTTTGTCTTTGCCCCAATTTCTTCTCTCTCCGCCCCCCTCCCCTACTTTGACCATAACCCTGCCAGATCTCAACATGCAGCGCTCACATGAAGTTGACGTATGATCTGAAGTCGGCCGCCTTCCTTGGAAACGTGTTGACGATGTCAGCCTGGGCGCGGGACGCCTGAGGAGGCCGAGGGGCGGTGAGGTTGATATGCGGGGGGCGGGATGGGTCACCAAGCGAGGCAGTTTGCAAGGGCTCTGCACAACGGACAGCGGACTGACAGAGGGGTTGGTGTCGCCAAAACGGAGGGAGGGAACGGATGCTGTGGGCCTTTGCGCGAGAGGCCGGAGTCCTGCAGGTGGGCGGATGTGCCCAGTGCGTCAGGCGTGCGGGACAGCCAATGCCTGAGGCTGAGGTTCATGGGTCTGGAGGTCAGACAGCAGGAAATCGCTCAAAGAGTTTGGGCTACACAGGTGCCCATTCGATTTGGGATTTCGGGCTTGCAGCCGGGTGCCGCGGCGGCCCCTCACGTTGTTCAGCTGCGCCATGGCGGTCTCATAGACGGGGCCAGAATTCTGCTGCAGCCCGATGCGCATGATCAGGACGTGCGTGGCGTCGTGCAGCAGGGACGACGTCGCCTCCTGCACGCGCGTGGGTATGAGGGAGACGAGGTTGTGTCATGCTGTATAAGGCCGCCAGAGGAGGAGGAGTGCACAGGGGGTTGCGGCCGCTTGAAACGGAGGCGGAGCGTGCTGGTGCCTGGCGTGCGCTGCCGCCTGATGCGCATGTCCTGGCCGCGTGAATGCCACAACGCGCTGACGCCTGCGCACAAAGATCCAGGCAGCCACACGCAGCCGTATCCACCCACACCCACACCCACACTCACCCCCCCATCGTACACACCAGCGCCTCACCACCATCAACACCGCGCATGCAGGCGTGCGGTGCACGCACGCGTGCATGCGTGTGCGTACATTAACGCGCACCCACACCCACCACCCACACCCACACGCATCGCCCCACCCTGGGGACGTCTTTCATGGCTCCCCCCAGCGACTGGATCTCAAACACGGTGTTGGGGGGCGACTTGAGGCCCGTGCTTGCGGCCCACTTGAGCAGGATGTCCACTCCCGCTGCGTTCAGAGGGGCAGTGTCACTCAGCAAGATAGACTTGAACCTGATGGATTCGCGCGCACGTGTGTGTGGGTGAGGTGGGGGCGTCATGCACGGCTGCAACTGCAACGAATTGTTGGCGAGGGAGGGGGAAGCTGACCGCCAGGGTGGGGGGTTTGGGGGGAGGGCGGCATTCTCAAGCTTGGCAGCAGGTAACCCCCCTCAGCCGCCCGTGCATGGCATCGTGCACAAAGCCTTGGAGGTACTAAACGCCTGACCGTGCAGCCATATGAAAGCCAAGACCCACCAATAGAAAGACTTGTGCATGCGCTCGTAGTTTGTGAACGTCTTGATGTCCCTGAAAGCGTCTAGTACCGACAGCTTGGTGGGTGGTGACATGCCTGAGGCAAGTCGCAGACGACGCAGGGCAAGGGGGGGGGAGAGAGAGAGAGAGAGAGAGAGAGAGTGTGTGTGTGTGTGGGGGGGGTGCGTGGGCGGGTGCGTGGGTTGCAGTTGAAAGGGATGTGCTCCAAGGAGCCGCCAGCTCAACTCCTGCCCCTGCAACCATTGTGGGCCCCCTGGGCCCGACATAACCAGCCACCTCCACTGCGCTCTCGTCGGAACTTAAATAACAACTAGCAGCGTCACATCCATTCATGAGTTCTCCCGTGATATCAAGGAATGCGTCCTGATTGCAATAGTGTCGGCTGCGAACAGCGCAAACGCAAGCGCCCGGGAAAATTATCTCCTGCCCGCGCACCCCCGCCGACGTTCTTGACAATCATGGCGAGGGTCGTCCCGTTTTCCGAGGCGTTCCTGATCGTGGCCGGGTTGATGATCTTGCCCAGCGGGCTGCCAGGGGGCGGGAGGCCCTTCGGGTCGATGGCTTTGGTGCAGTCGTCGATGTTGCCAATGCACTGGGCAGAGTTTGGGTGGTTGCGGGCGGTTTTTGAACAGATGATATTGGCGGAGGGGGGCGTGCAGGATCGCGATCATTACAAGTGCTGATGAAGAAATATGTTGGGAATTGTTGATAGTTATTGTGTTTGGAAGGGTAAGTGGGACCCCCAAAAGCATGCGAAAAGGGACGGCTGCGGGCGGTGAGCGTGTCAGGGGGGTCCGCGGGGGACAAGCGGGGGGGAGGCAGCCAAGGCTGCACGGACTCGAGGGGTGATATGGAGCAGATAAGTGGTTGAGGGGGAGCAAAGCTGTTCAAGGAAGCACAGGGTGCCAGCGAACACAACACAAACAGGGGTACAGGGAGGCAGCCAAGCAACGCCACTCACGTACATGAGCATCGACATGGTGACCTGCTGGCGCTTTGGGGTGCCCTCCTCGATGACATCATACTCGATCTGCAGGGGCACAGGCGGCGCGGCAGCGCAAATAAAGCTTTGGGCAAACCAGCATGCAGGCGACGCCGCGGTGGCGCGCGTGTGCTATTGAAACTGCTATGGGCGGAGGCGTCGCCACCACTACTGTGGTCCCGTCCGCTGGCCTGCGGCTTCATTGTTCAGATCTCACGCCCTCAAGCCGCCACAGCCTATGCCGCAGCCGCTGCCACAGATAAGGAGGCGTTTGCATTTCCAATGTTGCCAGTTTCGGCCCTGTTCTAGGCGCCACCTGACGCTTTGCGCTGACCTTGGGCGTGAACCTGTTCGGCAGAGTGGGCACCCATTTGAAGTACCAGGTCAGCATGTCATTCACCTGCGGGGCGTTTAGAGATTAGATGTTGAGATATGGAGCATGTGCGTGGCGAAGTTGTATGGGGTGGGGACGGCCTGGGGTGGTGATGAGCAGGGGCAGAAGCCAGAGAATCGGGATGCCTGGGCGAGGCACTCAGCCAGCCAGAACCAGGCATGTGCACCACACCGTCACG
>NW_014009943.1:0-1922 GCF_000611645.1 Monoraphidium neglectum
GGGGAAGAACCATGGGCCTGTCGGTGTCGAGGCGCCGGCAGGCTGGCGGGCAGCGGGATTCTCCCGCAGGCGTGCGCCGGCCCGAGGCCGCCCTCCCACCTGCCCCCCTCGCTGCCCACTGGGCTCGCAACTGGTGCCCACCTCCATCGGCACACGCGCAGACACACGCCTGCACACTCGCTCGTCCTCGCTCGCGTTCCCTCACGCCTCCTAACACTCGCTCACATTTGCTCTCTCTCACCCCCCCCCCACACACACACACACAAACACACACACACACATATCCACATACCCACGTACATAATTTCATACAACACACACACACACACTCTCTCTCTCTCTCTCTCTCTCTCTCTCTCTCTCTCTCTCTCTCTTCTCTCCCCCCCTCCAGGGCTGAGGTGCTGTCTGCTGACGCGTTCGCTGCGTTTGAGGAGGTCGGCCTCGAGGACGACGCAAAGGTGGGGGGGCCGGGGGGGGTGGGCGTTGGGTAAACCGAGGGTTGGGGGGCCCAGAAACACAGGGCAGTGTGCATATATTCGGAGGCTGCGCGGTGGCTGCGCAGTGGCTGCGCAGTGGCTGCGCGGTGGTGCTTGTGCAGGGGGGGGGCGGAGTGGCTGTCCGCCGCAGAGGGTGGTTTTGGCGGACGGCGTTCCGAGGGTGCGGTCAGGGGGGGAGGACCGGCTGATCTGGTGGCAGGAATGAGCCCGATGCCCCTGCAAACGGCTGGGCTCCGGGCGACCTCGCCTTCCCCACTTTTTGAAACTTAGGCTTTCATAGAAATTCTATCACACACACACTCACACACTCACACTCACACACACACACATACACACAATCTAGGTGGAGGCCACCGGCCGCCGCTTCCGCGACACCGTGCTGGCCCTGGGCGGCAGCGTGGCCCCCGAGAAGGTCTTCGAGCTCTTCCGCGGCCGCGCCCCCAGCACAGAGCCGCTGCTGCGCCACAGCGGCCTCGTCGGCGCCGCGGCATGAGGCCCTGTGGCCGTATAAGCGAGTTTGGGCTTTGGCGCGATCCGTCTCGATTGAGCTGTGTCTGGCTTTGGGCATGAGCTTGTTTGCCAGTGCGTCGGCGGAGCGGGCGCGTGCCTGGTCCGAGTGAGAGCTAGTGAGGCTTTCGACCTGGGCGCATGACTGAAGGCGCCCCAACCTTTATTCAGCGAACGATTTGCTGCGCTGAGAGCATGCGTGGCCTGTAACTGACGCAACAGACGCGCCTTTCAGACTGGTGGGGCCTGAGTTGCAGTTGACGTGCCACGTCGCTGGCCTGCTTGTGGGTTTGCCGTGGCTGCTCATGATGTTACAAAGATAAGTTCCTAACAACCACAACATATTATCATGCGAAGAGGGGTGCTGCAGAGGGCCAAGGTGCACGGCGTTTGGTGCTGGGTGGGCAGCACTCTCCTCAGTGCAAGGGCGCGAGGGCATGAGTGCTGTGTCTTGGGTGCACAGTTGCAAGTGCAATGCGTGGAGTGAGAACAGACTATGCCACCCCCCCCCCCAAAACCGCAGCTTTGAACTGCGGTGGTTGGACCTGCGGCAGCTGCAAGGGTGGAACGCTTTGCGCGGCAGTGGCGGGTGAGTAACCTTTTTGGGGGCCGGCCGGCCACCAGAGTCGGCACTCACCTGTGGGTGGGTGGCCGGCCGGCCCAACAAGTGCTGGCCCCCCCTGGACCCTGGCAGGGGTCGCAGGGCGGCTCTCCCACCTTTCAGCCTTGAGTCGTAGCCCGTAGTCCTCCAGCTCCTCCTAGCTCCTTCACGCCGCGGCGCTGGCGCCGGCCCCGCCGCCCTTGGACCGCGTCCGCGCGGCGACGGGCTGCGCCGCCTCGGCGCGCGCGCGCAGCTGGCGGCGCGTCCGCGCCGCGACTGGCTCCGGCACGGCGCGCGGCGCCCGTGGCGCGCGGGCC
>NW_014009943.1:2497-6431 GCF_000611645.1 Monoraphidium neglectum
GGCCTTGAGGCGGCCCGCGGCCACCACAGGGGCGCCGCCAACAGGAGGCCGGCCCGTCAAGACGTCGCCGCCGCCGCCGCCGCCGCCGCCGATGCCGCCGCCGCCGTTGCCGCCGACACTGCCGCTGCCGCTGTCGCCGCTGCTGCCGCTGCTGCCGCCGCCGCCGTTGCCGCTGCTGGCGGCGGCAAAGACATCGCCGCCGATCCAGCAGCAGCAGCCCTCGGCGCCGACCCCGGCAAATGTGAAGTCAAAGGCGGGCCCCTTGGCGCCGCTGCCGGCGCTCACGCCCGGCGCGGCGCTGATGGCCACCTGCTCATCGGCCACCGCGGCGCAGGCGCCGCCGGCTGTGGGGGCCGAGAAGATCTCCAGGTCCAGGGGGACGCCCATGAAGAAGGACAGGGAGCCGCCGCCGACCACGCTGCCGAGACCGCTGGGGCCCGCCGCCGCCGCAAAGCTGAAGGGCTCCTCGGGCGCCTGCCGCCAGGGGTTGAAGGGCGCCTCGCCGGCGGCGGCGAAGAAGGCGTCGATCTCGTCGGCAAACGCGGCGTCGTACGCGCCGGGCGCGGCGCTGATGCTGTCCTGCTCGTCCACCACGACGGGGCAGTCGGGCCGCGGCGCGGGGGCGCCGCCGGCGCCGTCGTCGCCGCTGCAGTCAAAGGGGATTGGCCCCAGCAGCAGGCCGCCGTCGTCGTAGCACAGCTCGTCGTCACTGAAGCCGGCGCTCAGCAGCCGCGCGCGGTGGCGCTCGTTGAAGTAGGCTAGGTCCTCCTTGCTGCTGAAGTCGCCGCCGCCGCTGGGGCCGCCGGGCGTGTCGGCGATGCCGCAGGAGGGCACCTGCGGGGAGAGGCGTGCAAACCAGGACCTGGGCAGTGGCAGCGAGGGCTGGTCGGCGGAGTCGGCGCTGCTGCGGCTGCTGCTGCTGGCACCAAACAGGTCTGTGGAGCTCATGGCGCAGTCATCATCAAAGCAGCTGCTGCCAGAGGCCACGGAGGCCTCGCATGGGGTGATCGGGTCCCGCAGTGCATCGTGGGCGTCAAAGCAGGGGGTGCCGGTGGCATAGTGGCGAAAGCCACTGTTGTTGAAGAGATCGTAGAGGGCCATGATGGTGGCGAACTCGATCGTAGGGGACCAGCGTCGTGTTGCCACGCGATGATCTTGTTGGGTTGCTGGTTGACTGCTTGCAGGAGGCTTTGGGTCCTTCCAGGTAAACTGAAAGTGAACGATGTTATGGAGGGTGTGCGCTAAATATGGCCGGGGTGGGATCTGAGCGGTCTCATTGCGGTTTGACCAAACTCGAACTCTCAGATCGGGGGAGTTGGCGTCGTCGTGGGCTCCTGAAAGCTAACGAAGCACTCGTCAGGGTTGAGGGGTCACATGCCGTCGAGGATTGTGGGGCCCTGGGTGATCTGGGCGCAGCGGGTGACGTGGCGCGTCGCTGCGGGCGGTGGCGCGCAGGCGTACGCATCGCTGTGGAGTGTGTGTCTCCGGATGTCAACGGTATGCTAGGATACAACCATGGGCATATGTTGTCGCTGCACCCCTTCCTGTGTCCATATGGTGCATATACTGCAGCAGCAACACAATGCACCTCTTGCCCGGTTTGCACACCCAACCGGGGTGGGGCTCTTAGGTTCCGTTGCACACCGTCCAGAACAGCGGCACTGCGTTGCCTGCGCCCTGCTTGTTGGTACCTCTTGCTTCAAGCGGGCACAGGGCGCATCACAATGGCATAGTATCAATTACATTGTCAGGGGTCGTGAGGCAGCGGGTCGAGGGGTCCTGTTGCGCTCTTCAATCTCAGGTGGTGCATGCTGCTGCCTTTCACCCTCAAAGCCATATGTCTTGACAGTACGGGGGCACCACACTCATCAATACGCACCGCCCACCAAACCTAGCCAGCCAGCCGCCGTTTCACGTGCGCAGCCCAGAACAGCGCAAGCCGGGGGAACAGACGGCCGCCGGCCTTTGATGACTTTTGAGGAGGCGTCAGGCTGACGTCAAGTCCACGCCAGATGTGTCGGTGATGTGTCCCTCTTCTGAGGAGGGACCTCACGCCAATGTAATTTCAGACCGCCCTCGCTGCCACGCCTGAGCGGGGCTGGCGCAGCGGCACACTGCCACAGCACTGATGCGCGCCCCACACACAAGCACACATGATAATAGCTGGAAAGCGCCAAACGGGGCGGCGGGCCGTGAGAGAGGGGTGGCCGCAGCCCTCTGAGACAAAGAGGGCGGGCGCGTGCGCATGGGGGCGTGTGGTGCCCGCGCGAGGGGGCCTCGCGGCGCCCCCCTCGGCGCGGGAAGCCCGGTTGGGCGACTGCGGAGGTGGATTGAGGGCGCCGCGAGGCCGCGCCACGCGGGCCCCTGCGCCTTCAAACAAACAAAGATCGCAGGCAGGCCGCGCAGCAGCCAAAGGGCCTGCACAGGAGGGAAGGAGTTCGGGGGCACGTCGGCCCTCTTGAATTGTTGGTTGCGTCAGCGGCGGCAACTTTGCCACACTGCCGATATCAGGGTGTGCGCACTGCTGGCCCACAAAGCGGGCAGGCGGCTGCTGCCTCCGTGCAGGCCGGGTGACAAAACAATAGGCAAAGGTTGGAGCCACGGCGGGCGCGCCACAAGCCTTTGCGAGGCGGGCTGGCCGTTGAGCAAATGCGTGCAAGGCTTTTGCTTGCAGTTGCTCAACCTCCGTAGGTGATTTGGCACGGCTGTGAGGATGGCTTAGCCCGGGCTTGGAGGGCAAAGCCATGCAATCTGCGGCCGCATCAACAGGGGCGCGCAACACATCCGGTGCATCACGTTTTGGTTGGCAAGGCAGCGGCAAGCGGCAAGGGCAGCAGGCAGGTTGCGGGTCAACGCACGCACGACCACACCCAACAAGGGCCCTGGGCAGGCGGCGGTGATTGCAGCTTGAGCTAATACCAACAGCGACTACTGCAAATAGGTCTACAGCCAAAGGCGCGAGCAAAGGATAGGGTAGGATATTCAATATTCAATACCTAGAAGGGCAGCGCGCCACACCGCAGGCGGGGGGCTCAGGCGCGCCGAAACACAAGGACCCCGTAGAACCCCAGAGGTGGTACAGCAGGTGAGGGGAAGCTTCCGGCCCACGAGCCCTCGAGGGCGCTTCCCCCGCGCCACAGGGACACTGGGCCGCCGCAATCTGCAATCGCTCTCAACAGGGGGGCGCTCGCTCGTCAAACGTCCCACGCGGCGCACGAAGGGTGCTGGGAGGCCAGGAGCGCGCACGACATGCTATCGCCCGCTGCGAAATCCAGTGCGGGGCGCGACCTATACACAACGCGTCAAGTAAAGGCCTGCAAAAGGCTCTGCCACGCGCCGTGTCTCGTGAACGGCATATATATGGCAGTGCCATCGGACCGGCGCAGGCCAGCGGCGAGTTTGAGGAGACGGCAGGGGCGTGGCGCCGAGCTTGTGTGTTCCTATAGTGAACGCGCGCAGGTCGCCTCTGGACGTCCCTGCTCCAAGCCGCGCGGCCGTGCCGCGGGGCCGGCCACCCTCGCCTCGCCCCCCTGCGACAGCCCCGCGCGCCGATCACCCGCGCAGCCGCGCCATGAGGGCTGCGACCGCCTGCTTCTCGCGCTTCAGCACCTCCGCCCGCCGCGGCTTCATCGTCCTGGTCAGCGTGCCGTCCTCCGCCGCCAGCGGCCGCCGCACCACCAAAAAGTGGCCCACAAACTCCTCGGGCCGCGCGTCGGGCCGCGCCGACGCGAGCGCGCGCGCCGCGTCCCGCTCGAGCAGCGCCTGCACGCGCGCCGCCTCGTCGGGCCCGCCGCGGGGGGCGCCGTCGGGGGCGGCGGGGCCGTCGATTACGCCGTCCGAGGTTAGGGCCTCGTCGTCGACGAAGAGCAGGGCGCCCAGCTCGCGCTTGTCCTGGCCCACCAGTATGGCGTGCCTGGGGGTGGCGGTGGTGGGG
>NW_014009942.1:0-5856 GCF_000611645.1 Monoraphidium neglectum
GCGCGGGCGCGGGCGCCGCGGTCGAAAGACCTGCGCGGACCGCGCCGGGCGGCTGTTGGGTGCCAGATTGGTTGAGTGAGAAAAGCGAAGGCTGTGGGAGTTTTGTGAGGGGCCCCTTGCCCCGCCCCAGAAAAGCCCTGATGTGACGCAACCCCTGGAGCGGAGCGAGGCCTCGCGCACGCAGGCGCCAGCAGCGCCCCGCCCCCAAGCAGAGCCGCGCGTTGCGCTTTGTTGCGCGGCGCTTTTGCAGTGCATTGAAAGTGTTTGTGTGGCGGTCCGGCGAGCAGGCAAGAGGGCGGCACCGCATTCCGCGTGAGGTTCACGCGCGGCGCCCAGGCAGTGTGCGAGGGCACTTTGCAGGCTTGCAAACACGCCCGGCGGCTGGGACTGAAGGCCGCCGGCGAATTGCATACAGCCGAGGGACAAGAATCCACGCACGAGGCGCCCGCGCGGCAAGGGCGGCGTCGGCCATCCGTGAATCGCGCCCCGGCTCGGGGGTCGCGGCGGCAGCAGGGCACTAGCGTGCCCGGCGCGCGACCGCGCGCGCCCCGTCGTCGCCGGCAGCCTTGATGCTGCCGCGCCGTCGCGCGGTGCGTCAGGTACTGTTTCTTTGTTGAACAATCCGCAAAGACAAGTCTCCCGCGCCACCGGGGTGTTGCGCAGCAGCGGTGCAAACGCGTTGGGGTGCAGTGGGCGGCAGGGACAGGGAGCCCCGGCCGCCGCCACAGGGGGCGGCAGGCCGGCCCCCACGCTCGCCCACTCCTCAGCAACGGTTCGCAGGTGCTGGGCTGCAGCAGCCCCCCGCGGCGTGCGCTGTCCGCAGGGGCAGGGCGCGTGGCCCCTGCTGTGGCGCCAAACCAAGGGCGGCCGCGGCGGAGCCCCCACCCGCGCGTCGCATACGCGGCGGAGGGCGCCCGGCAGAGAGCCGGGTGCCTGCCGGCCCCGCGCGCGGAACGCGGGTCGAGGTGGATAAGCAGTGTTCAACTGTTATGATGAATCCATGTGCCCTGGCAGCCATTGGGAGTTTGGCCGCGGGGCGTGCTGTTGGGAATCGCAATCGGTATGTGCATGAGCGAATTTAGGCTGCCTTCACGGTAAAGCCGCCGACCATCTTGGCACTGATCGCGCGGCAATGGTTTCTCAGGCGATAGAGGAAGCCAAAAAGAGGCGCGCCCACACGCGCGCGGGCGTGCGAGGCGCGGCCCAGCAAGGGGCGCCGGTTAAGCGGCTGGTGCGGGGCGCCGCCGGCGACCCCTTTGATGACGCGCGGCGCGACGGATGATCACGGGCCGCTGATTGGGGAACACGAATCTCGAGGCGCCGCGGGAAAAGTCGTGGCGCCCGACAATGGTATCACGGCCCCACGCGGCGCACACGCCCGTTGGAGCCTTCCCAGGGCCGAGCTGCCCGCCAGGGGGGCGCCACGGCGCCGGGCAGGGCCTGGTGCGGGCCGGGGCTGGTCACTGCAGCGCCGCACCCAGCGCAGCGGCCGACAGGTCGCCCCCGCCGAGACCGAGGGACGACAGTGACAGCGCGAGGCTCTCAAAAAGCAGCGGCCCGTCGTCTGCAGCGACAGGGGCCGGGGCGGGGGCACAGGCCGGGACCGCGGCCACCGACACTTGCCGCTGCAGCGGCGCCAGCGCCTGGAATTGCTGGAGGGGGGCGCTCGCGGGCGCGGGCGCGATCGGCACCCACTGGTGGCCCAACGGCGCCTGCTGCAGCGCCACCGCCGCCGCCTGCCGCGCCGTGGCTAGCAGCAGCTGCTGCTGCGGCTGCGCCGCCGCCACTGCCACCGGCGCGACCTGGGCCGCGGGGCCGCTGACCGCGCCGCCGCCACGCGCGCCGGCCGCGAGGCCCGTCGCCTGCGCCTTGTAAATCTGCGTGTAGAGCACCTTGCGGCACAGCTTCTGCGCGGCGTGCACGGCGACAGCCAGCTCCGGCGTAACCAGGTCCTCGTAGCCCGTCATCTTGGCCAGCATGGTCGGCCAGAACGGCACCGCGCCGCGCTGGCGGCGCTCCGCGTAGAGCACCGCAGCAGCCACGGCCGAGGGGCGGCAGTTGAGAAGGCTCATGTCGAAGGCGGCCTCGACGGCGAGCATGATGGGGAGGCCGGCCACGGCGTAGATGCCGCGGCGGTCGAGGAACCTTTGGGGTTGTGAGAGTGGGTTTGCAAAGGGGGGTTTTGTTTGATGTGTGTATGTGTGTGTGTGGGGCGGTGTCGGAGCCATGAGGTCTTCCCGCTGTTGTGCGCGCAGACGATTAAGCGGTTCAGATGGGTGGAAGAGGAAAGAGGGAGTGCATGTGTGTGTGTGTGTGTGTGTGCGCATGCGCGCGCGCACCCGCGTGCAAGTAGGGGCCATCCTGTGCGTACGCGTGCAGGGCCCATCCAGACCCCGCTTCCCGCCCCCCGATTCGCCCCGCACCTGTACCCCATGCGCTCCAGGTAGACCTTCAGGCACCTCATCGCAGAGATGGCCGTCGCGTCGCCGCCCAGCAGCCGCGCCACGTTGCCCTCCATCACGCCCAGCGACGTCGCGTCCAGCCCCGCCGCCGCCGCGACCGCGGCCGTAGGCGGCGCGCCGGCGGCGCCCTCGCCCTGCACGGCGCTCAGGCGGAGCGCAGCGCCGGCCACTAGGGGGAGCAGCTCGGCAGGGGCCTGCGGGGCACGGGAGGCGGGGGACCGGGTATGGGGTCCAGGTAGGGGGCGCGGAGGGCGTATGAGGCGTGCAGAGGGGCGAGCTCAGCCTAGCGACAGGCAGCGCACTCAACCAACACAACATGCTCGGGCAACGTGCACGCGCGCCCACACCCACCCAACCCACCCACCCACCAACCCACGCACCCACCCCCTCACACCCTCTCTCCCGCACACATCCCCCTCACATAGGCAAGCGTGCAGGCATACTCATGCACGCACAAAGACACACGTTTCCCCCCTGCGCACACACCACGCACGCACACGCGTACACTCCCTGCGTAACCACCACCTGCCCCGCCCCCACCTGCTGCACAGAGCTGAGGGTCCTGTCCAGCAGCAGCACGCCGTCGTGCACCACCTCGTCCTTCAGGCCCAGCGCAGCGCCCGCCTCAAGCATGGACGACACGAGGCCCGTGCGCTGCGCGGCCGAGGGGCGAGGCGGGAGGGGTTGTGTGTGTGTGTGTGTGTGTGTGTGTGCGTGCGTGCGTATGTGTGTGTGTACGCGTGCGCGCGGTCAGGGGCACTCTGGTTGAGGGCGGGGGAGTGCAGGGGATGGGCGGTGCACGCAAGCTTGCTTGTGTGGGGAGAAGGGCGCGCAGGCAGGGCACGATGGGCGGCGACGACGCAGAGACGATGGTGCAAGTTGGGGGCAAGCAGGGGCCAGGCGGGGCGAGGTGCCGCTGGAGTGGGCAAGAGAGCCAAGGGGGCCGCCCACCTGCCCGAGGTAAGCGCCGGCCATGCTGCCCAGCTGCAGGCTGTGGCTGGCCTCAAAGCGCGCGACCGCGGCAAACGCCTCGTCGCACTGGCCGCGCGCCGCCTGCTCGTGGGCCAGCACGGCGGCCGCGTCGGCGGCGCCGAGCGGCGGCGCGGCCGAGGCGGGGAAGAGGGAGGCCAGCTGGGCGGAGAACGCGTCGGTGCGGACCCACTGCGCCACCGCCGGGCCCGACGCCTCCAGCAGGCCCAAGTAAGACCTGCGGGCGCCGCGGCCGCCAAGGCGTCATCACAGGGGGAAAGTTCGTCACGACGTGACATTCCAAGCCGAAGAGGCGCTGTCAAGAGCGCAGCGGTGCATACCCAGTGCTGGCGCCGCGGGTGCCTGGATGGACCAGAGCCGTGGCAGGCTGCCGGATCAATACGGTGCGGTGAGAGGGGGGGGAGAGGGGGGCGCCCGCGCCCCGCGGCGCACCTGTCCTGGGAGGGCTTGAAGGGCGCGCCCCAGAAGGCCATCATGGTGGACACGGCCTCCTTGATGATGAAGTTGCCCTGGGGGCCGGGATGAGGGGGGCAAAGGGGGACGCCCACGCGCACGTTGAGGTACGACCGCAACACCGCTCGTGCAATCACCTCCATGCACCGCAACCCCGACAGCTCAGCAGCTGCGGACACAAACGCGCCTCCGATCCGAGCGGCCTGGGCGCCGCGCCGCGCGGCCCCACCTGCTCCTTGCTGTTGCTGCCCGCGTCAGTCACGATCGCCAGCGCCGCCGGCAGCGCGCCGTCGCCGCGCGCCGTCACGACGTCCCGCAGGTCGCACAGCCACAGGTACAGGCTGATCATGGCCACGCCGGCCGTGAGCGCGTGCAGGTTGAGCTCCCCACGGCCCCCGCCCGCGCCCCCCAGCGGCGCGCCGGCGCCGGGGCCGCCGGGGCCGCTGGGGCCGCCGGGGCCGCCGGGCGCGAACGCCGCTGGAGAGTTTGCCGTGGGGCTGCCCGTCCCGCTGCCATCGCCGGGGCCGTTGACGCGGGGGGCGCGGAAGTGGCCCTGCTTGACAGCCGAGTGGTACAGCTCCAGCGCGGTGGCCTGCCGAGGGGCGACGCGGCGCGTCAACCATTTGTTTCAAGGCACGAGCCCGCGGCTTGTGCGTCGGCACACCAGTCAGAAGCCAGTCATTGAAACGCAGCAGCCAACACACGCCCACGAGGATGTCAGCCAGCCGCCAAATGAGCGGCCCCAAGCGCGCCGCCGGGCGCCGCACCTGTGCCCACACAACGCCGGTCTGCCAGAGGGCGTCGATGATCGCGTTGTAGACGATGGCGTCCGGCCGGCATCCCTGCGCGAGCATGCGCTGGAAGGCCTGCAGCGCGAGGTGCCACTGGCCGCCGCGCTCATAGGCCGAGATGAGGGAGGTGTAGGTGACGACGTCCGGCGTGCAGCCGGTGGCGGGCATCTGCTCAAAGACGGCCTGCGCCTTCTCCCACTGGCAGCCTGCGCAGCCGGGGGGGGGGTGTGAGGGGGGGTGTGAGGGTTTTTGGCCTGCGTTACACGTGTTCGCGCCGGGCACGCGCACTTGCTTGCAAGGAAGTGACACTCGCTGTACAAGCTTAAGCCCCGTTGGCGTGCACACAAAAACCAAAACACGTGGGGCCAAACTGAATCAACCAGAACAAGCCGCGCACACCTCCCCCTCCCTGCGCCAAAAAGCGCGAGCCCCAAAGCGGCGCACCCTGGCCGCAGGCGGTGATGAGGGAGTTGTAGGTGACCGTGTTGGGGCTGCAGCCGTCGCGCGTCATCTCGTCAAAGAGCTGCAGGGCCGTCTCCCAGCGGCCGGCCTTCTCGCAGGCGCTGATGAGGCTGCTGTACGTGATGACGCTGCGCTCCAGGCCCTTCCACACCATGTCCTTGTACACCTGGGCCGGGGGTGTGGGTTTGAATTGGTTGCAGAGGCAGTGAAGGCGTCGGGGCTTGTCTGGACCCCGACAGTCCAGAAAACAGGATGCAGGCAGTGCAGAGTGGTGCGGAAGCTTGTTGCAAGGAGAACCGCCAGCCGGCGCGACCTTGACCGAGTGCGCCCTGCGCGGACGGCGCCTTGCCCTGCCGAGTCCGCCGCCTTTGGGGGGCAACCCATGCCCGCTCTCTGCCCCCTCTGCCGCCCGCCTGCAGCTCAGGCTTTGAGGTGACGCCGCCCCTTCCAACTTCAATGAGGGCCACGCACAGCAAACACACCTCGAGGACCTTGTCCAGCTGCCCCAGCTTGCCGTAGGCGCTGATCAGCGCGTTGTACGTCGTCGAGTTGGGCGCGAAGTTCTCGGCGAGGAGCTCCTGGTACACGCCCAGCGCCTCGCGCGGCTGGTTGCACATGTTGCAGGCGATGATGAGCGTGTTGTACGTGCGCAGGGCGGGGGCGACGCCCTGCCGGAGGGGACGGGGGCGGCGCATGGG
>NW_014009941.1:0-5855 GCF_000611645.1 Monoraphidium neglectum
CCCGTCGACGCTGTCTCTCAGCGCCATGTCTGAATTCCATGTTATGGCGAGCCACCGATCCCATGCGGCCGCTGCCGACGACACGAGGGGGGACGTCCGGCTGTCGCAGAGCCTGGACGGGTTTGGGGGGTGAGCGGGAGTTGGGCAGGCGTGGGCCTATAATCATGGTACCTTGAACATACAGCTGGGCTGGGAGTATCGACCCGGCTGAAGACCTCATGACAAAAGACGTCATCACTTGTCTGAGATGTATGGAGCTGTTACCGAGCACCCTTGGCACTCCGAGCGTGCTGCGGCACGGCATCTGGAGTGCTATCCTCGCAATCCTTTCATCCACAGCCAGCGGTCCCCAACCCCGTCCCCCAAACGCCCCCTTGGCCCCGCAGAGCGCTGAGCGGCAGCGCCCTGACCATCGCGCCGGAGCACTCCCTACTGCTCGGCCCGTGACAGCGGCGCGCTGCAAGCGCCCGCCACGGCAGCCCGGCGGGCTCCCGGACCGACGCAGCACACAAGAAACGAGTCACCCGGCCGGTGCTTCGCGCGAAGCGTGTCAATCTGATGCCCGCGCCGGCCTTCCTCCCACTCAGCAGTTGCTTTGTTCCCGGGGGCATGGCGGTATGAATTCTGTCAAAGTTCTTATTGTGTGGCAGCGGCGGGATCGTCGGAGCCGGCTGGGGACCTTGCTTGGTCAGAGCACCTGGGCGCAACTCAGCTCAGGTCGTTGGGTTTGGGGTTTACGGGTAAAGGGGGCGAGTAGAATTGGGTCACACGGACAACAAGCACAATCAACGCATGCCTACGACTTGATAGTGGGAGGCGCCCGCCTCCCTTCTGTGCCGCTCGCGACACCTGCGCGATTTCAATATGCCTCAACATGCGGGTCGCGCCCGGGCGTCGGCTCGTGCTATGCTCAGCCGCACAGCCATCCGCTCTCCGCGCCGTTGGCACCTGCACCAAGCAAAGACCCCAGACAAGTGTTGGGCGCCCGCGCCCTCAGGGCAGCCCCAGCAGGGGTTGCCGCCGGCCTCGGCCTTCCTGTGCGGCGGCCCCTGCACTTCCTGCGTCTTAAACCTTGTGGCTTTCCATGGATTTGCTGGGAGCTGGCCGGCCGCCTGACTTCCCCGCTCATTACGCCGTCCGCAATGGCTGTAGCTTTTGACCCTAACGCATACTTTCACACCATCAACCGCCGCACCTTCTGTGTGGGACGTCACACAACAATACGCCTGCCTGCCTGCCTATCCGCCTGCCTTATTGCCTGTCTGCTTGCCAGTACCCTTACAATACACTTCTTGCGCACTGAACCAACCGTTTCCGACCCCCGCCCTCAGCCCTTGTAGCGGCCATCTGTCGCATTAGGCCTGCGCGGTCGGCACGCGCTGCGCCTCCAAACGCCTTACTCCGCCATGGCACCCAGCACGCCCACGCCGCCGTCACGAGCACCGTCCGGCGGCCCCGCGTGACCCCTGTGTGTGTGTTGTAAACGACTCGACTCGATTCGTTGTCGCCAAAAGGCGCAGCAGCATTCCACCAATCATGCTGACAGGCTGGCACGCTCTCGCCCTAGCCTGCAGAGCTGATGGCTAGTTCAAGTCAGATTGTATCCGTAATTGGGAGGTGAAAGGACGGCGTCAATGCGAATCAGGGGGCTGCGCATGCGCCAGTGGCGCCCCAGCGCAATCGCACCATTAGGGTTTTAACCATCATCATGGGTCGCGCTGGCGCGGGACGCGCTGTGCTGCGGCGGATGCTCTGGGCCACCGCAGCCGCTGCCACCCTGCTGGGCGACGGTGGCCCTCCGGGTGGTGGCTGCCTCGGCTCGCAGCACAGGGCCCTACGCTTCGAGCGCGGGGGCTGGGGGCCGGCGCGCAAACCCCGTCGTCGCCATCGCTGCATGTCATAAAAGCTGCGCCTCGGCATGAGAGGGCCACTGGAAGATAGTTGGGCAGGAAATTTCTGACGTACATGTACTGTGACATGAAGTATCTGCATGAATCGCGATCGCAGCGCCTGAGAGGGCCGCCAGGCCTGCCGGGCCCCGGGGGGCATGGCAGGATCAGTTGAGACAGCGCGAGTGCGGCGAGTCCAATGCTGACGACCACAAATGTCATCATGGATGTACCAGCAGCCCACTTGCTGTGGTGCACCCTTGACTGAGCTACGGCCCCTGACCGCATCGGCCGTCACATGCCGATGTGACTCAGGGACGCGGCCTTATCGCAGGGCCTTCCACAAGCTAACCAGCGCCTCACACATCTCTATTATACAGCCTTTGACCACGATGTTTGGCGGGTTTAGGCTTCCCTTCTCTGCTTTCAACCCAAATGTGAGTCGGATCGAGCATGCGCGACCGGGGAGCGATGCGTCATGCGCTGCAATGAGCGCATATCAAGCCCTCTTGAAACAGAACATATCGATTGATACAGTTGCTGATCACCAGTCCCGTTCAAGACCACGCACCCCCTCCCGACCGCTGCTCGCAGCCCGCCAACCGGCCGCAGCGCGCACGCCGCGTGGCCTGCGGATCCAGAAGGATGGGGCCCCTGCAGTCGGCAGCCCAGGCCGCCGCCGGCGTGCTCAGGAATGGTCCCCTGGTGCGTGCTGCCCTCGCGCCGTGCCCCGCGGGGGACCGCCATTTTCGCGCGTTCTGCCAGCGAGCGCCAGCGAGGCGGGCAGCTGCGTGTGCGCGATCAGCTGCAGCTGCATCCTCAGGCTGTCGCGGACGCACCAGGCTGCGTCCCTCTGGCACTGCCCCACATATGCTCTCCGTCACCTCGCTCGCCAACTTGTGGCGGCGCCACTCTTCCCCCCTCCGGCCTTGCGACCGACTGAAGCCCGCCGGGGAGACGGGCTCCCCCGCTCCCAGCCTCCCGACCCGACCGCCGCACGCGCCGCCCGAACCCCGCCCTCCCAAACAGATGGTCGCGATGGGCGTGCCCCTGGCTCTCGGCACCGTGGTGGGCACGTCCACCCTGCCCCCCATCGTCAGTTGGTACCGGAAGCTGAAGAAGCCCAAGTGGACGCCCCCAGCGCCGCTGTTCGGCCAGGTTTGTTTGTGCGCGAAAAGCCTCAAATTGTTGATAACGCAAGTCGGTGATGGGGTGCCTGGGTCCTCCCGTCGCCTGTCCCGTGCTTCAAGGGGCGCCCACCGCCGCTCCGCCCCGCAATCAAAGAACGGTCTTGTTGTCGCCGCGCCCGTTTGGGGGGAGCAGGAAAGGTCGCCACCCTCAGGACCACTGATGGGCCTGATGGGCCCTGACGCGGCGCGCGCACGGCATCGCGCTGACGGCCCGCCCCCCATTATCGTACTGCCGGCAGATTTGGTCCGTACTGTACGGCTGCATGGGCGCCGCATCCTACCTGGTGAGCCGGCGGGGGCCGGGCTGGCAGCTACCCCCTGCAGTACACGAACCCGTCGTCAGCATGCGGCGGCGGCAGCCGGCGTGCCTGCTGCGTCGGGCTTGCTTTCTTGCCCACACCCCTGCCCTCCTCAGCAGCCGTGCCCACCATGCATCCTTAGCAGACGCTGCTTATGCCATCCCGTCACACATTTGATGCCGCCCCACATGCTATGCTGATGCTCGCCTGCAGGTCTGGAAACGAACGGGGTTCCCTTCGGCCCCCCTGGGCCTCTACGGGGTGCAGCTGGTGGGCTTTGGGGGGCTGGGGATGGGCGTGGACAGACGAACTCTCGGCCGCGTGTGGGGGGCTCGAAAGCGTCTTGCTTGGCTTGCACTGCTGCCGGCGCGGACGGCCGGCTGGGGCGAGCTGGCGCTTGGCTGGTGGCGACCGGGGCACTCTTTGCCGGGAGGCCCGTTGCAGGCGTCGCGCAGCATTTCAGCATCGACCCACTTTTAATGAACTCTGCAAAAAAAATTGTGCAGGTTTTCAACCTGGCTTGGCAGCTCATCTTCTTCCAGGCCAAAAAGCCTGGCGTTGCGCAGGCAGAGAACGCAGGTGCGCGCCTGAAACTCGCCGTCGGTCGGCCGCGGCCCTGAGCGCGGCGCGGGGCCGCTCTTTCATCCCTGCGCGCAGCCGCGCGCGCCGCGCCCCCCTCCTACCCCACCCCCCCGGCCCCCTGCGCCTGCTTGACGCTAACACTTGTACCCCGAGTTGCCATGCTGTGGAGTTGGCCCTGGCCTGCGATTCCGTCCGTCGTGCCCCCCTCCCAGCAACCACCACACATACCGCCCCACGACACACCGCATCAATCACGGCTCGCAACACTGCTCAAAACGCGGCGCAACAACCGACCGCAGTCCTGCTGGGGCTGGTGGCGGCGACCACCGTCAGCTTTGCGCGCATTGACGCCAACGCCGGGAAGCTCATGGCCCCCTACCTCGCGTTCACGGTGAGAGCTTCATTATGAATACATTCGTATACGGCACGTATAAACAGAGGTTCCGGGCTTTCAGGGGTGCGCCAGGATGCCTGGAAGCATTCAGTGCAGACAATGTGGGACGGTCGCCTTCTTTCGGAGGCGTCGCCACTGGAAAGTGCAAGCAGGGAGGGCGGCGCTGTCATTTGTCTAGCCGCAACCATAGGCGGCAGCCTGGCCCGGGCGGCTTTGCAATTTGTAATGATTATGTTTCACCCTCTCCCCCATCTTTCTCTCGCGTCCCACCCCCACCCACTTACATATGTGACTCTCGGCCTGCCCCGCATCAATGCACACCAGGCCTTCGCAAATGCCCTGAACTGGAGTATCTGGAATGAGAACCCCGAGGTGCGGGGCGGGGGTTCAGTCCGCATGACTTATGATGACCGGCCTGCCAGTGGCCTCAGTTTGGCGCTTGGGTTTGACCAACGTGTTGGCTCGTGTATGTGAGCTGCAAACGCACGTGCGTGCATCCCGCTGTGTGATTTCGATGGTTTCTGAGTGCGAGGCGAGGCAATCCACATTCCCGTCGTTCAAACAGAAGCAATCTTGTGCGGCCCGCGACCAGCACCCTCCTGCCTCCCCCCCTGGGCCCCCACCGCACCCTCCCTCGTCCGCAGGCCGCGTCACCCGGTGACATCGAGCCGCCCTCCAAGAAGGAGCTTTGAAGTCGAGCCGCCTCCATACCCTGAAACAGCATTCTCGATTCTGAGCGCTCGCTGCGTCGCCCATGCAGCCGGCCGGCGCCGACCTGCCCGCTCGACCGCAGGCCAGCACTCTTGTACACTGTGAGCAGTTCTGTCTGCCACTCTGGGGCCCTTTGCCCCGTTGCTCCTGGAGCATGACTGCGCCGCGCCCCCCAGCCCCCGACGTAGCAGCGGGTCGGAATGACACTTTGATCTCTGGACTGGACACCTGCTTGACCGGCGTACCATCCTCTTGGATCGCCCGCGCGGGCTTTTTGGCTCTGTGTAAGCCTAGGCAACAGCGGCCTCTGTAGTCGCTCGACGCAACACTCAGGCACAGCTAGCAGGGTGATTGACAGCTCAAGTCGCTCTGCTTGCCTCAGCATGCAGCAACGCTGCCAAGCAGCACCTGCACCCGCAGCAGCAGCACTAACAGCAGCAGCAGCAGCAGCAGCAGCAGCAGCAGCAGCAGCAGCAGCAGCAGCAGCAGCAGCAGCAGCAGCAGCAGCAGCAGTTACAACATTAGCAGCAGCGCGTCGCAGCATGCAAAACGGCAACGGCGCATCGAAGGTCCTTCGCACACTTTTTGGTGCAGGGTTCAGGGTTCAGCCGGAGCATCGCATCATATCAAGGGTGGCCGCGCAAGCTGGAAGCTTCCCAGCGCCGCGGTGGGCGGCCGCCAGCCGGATGGGGTGCAGCGCCTCCAAGTTCGGCCCGTGGTTGGTTTTCGGAAAAGCGTGTGTGTGGTGCAGGCGTCGCGGGTGTGTCGAGGGTTGGGGGTAGGGGTGGGG
>NW_014009940.1:0-4018 GCF_000611645.1 Monoraphidium neglectum
TTTGTGGGGTGTGGGGGTATTGGGGGCTGGCAGATTACCCAGGGTGTTGAGGAGTTCGTGGGGTGTTTCAAGGTGGGGTTGGATTTTCTTTAAAGGAGAAAGTGCTGTTGGGCGCGCGTGCTGTTGGGCGCGCGTGTATATGTGTGCGTGCGTGAGTGTGAGTGACTGAGAGTGAGTGAAAGGGTCAACATGCATGCATTCACGCGTGCGCATGCAGTGCATGGGCGAGTTCAAGAGCCACTTGATGGCCACTTGCAGTGGCCGCAGCCCTGCCTGAGGAGAACACAAGGCCCGGAATTCTCACTCAGTCCCCGCATAAGCACACGAACACGCACGCACGATGGGCGCCCCCAGTCAGCACAAGTCAGCACCCACCTTCAGGTCTGACCCCAGGTCCAGGCCAAACTCCACGGGCAGGCCGTCGGGCGTCTTACGGGGCAGCGCCGCCACCGCGGCCGCGATCTCCGGCTTGTACCTGCCGCACGGGGGTTTCAAAGGGGAGCGGTTTACTCAGATCGGTGTCAGAGGCTGTGGGGACGTGGCCTTGGTGCGCAAGGGCTGAGACTGAGAAAGAAGGGAGTGAAGGGGGGGGCATCAAGGCAGCGGTGTTCCCAGGGGTGAGAGGGCGGTCGCAAGGGGCAGGGCAGGGGCGGGGGCGTTGAGGACGCCCACCTGGCGCCGCCCGCGCGCGCGGCGGCGGTGGCGACGGCGGCGCGGAAGGCGGCCGCAGCGGCGGGCCTGCGGGCCTTAGCGGCGTCCGCCACCAGGGTGTACAGGCCCTGGGTGTAGGCGTAGACCTGGGGGGTGGGGTTTGTGTGTGTGTGTGTGTGTGTGTGTGTGGTGGGTGAGGAAGGGATGGGGTGTGGGTGCTGGAGACCACTCGAGTTGCAGGGTGTGTGGGCTGGGACGAGTGCGGGGCAGCCGGCAGGGGTGGGGGGGACGTGAAGCCACAGCCTGGGGCGCGACCGCCAGGGACTTCGGCACACACACACACACACACACATATATACACACACATTACACACACATACGCGCGACACACGTTGCGTGTGCTGGTAGGCTGAGCAACACACACGCAAGAGCGCACACTTTCCAGCAGCCGCACCTGGTCTGACACCTTGGGGCCCTGCGCACCCAGGCGGTCCAGGATCAGGGTCTGCGCCTCACACAGGGCCGCGGCGGCCTGGTTTTGGGGGGGAGGGTCGTGCGTGAGGTTGGAAGAGGGGCCGGCAGTTGGTTGCGAGCCGTCCGGCCCGTACGGGCAAAGACGTGGGGGCAAGGACAGGGAGACCCACAACAGCGGCGCTCAGCCGCGCTGGCGTCGAGGATAGGCCTGCCCTGCGTCAGCCAAGTTTTGCAGGCTTTCTGCGCCGCGCCAGCGCCCGCATGTGCGGGAAGCCGCGAGGTCACAGCCACGCAGCCCGACGGGCCCACCTGGACGGACACGCTGTCGGGGGCGGCCGCGATGGCGCCACCGGCGGCGGTGAGCAGCGCCGAGAGCGCGTCCTTGTCAGCCTGCGATGATGAGGCGGTGGGAGATGAGCCCGCATGGATATGGAACGACCGACATGCATATGCACACGCCGCAAGCAGACAGT
The DNA here is from genome assembly GCF_000611645.1 of Monoraphidium neglectum. Taxonomy (NCBI): domain Eukaryota; kingdom Viridiplantae; phylum Chlorophyta; class Chlorophyceae; order Sphaeropleales; family Selenastraceae; genus Monoraphidium; species Monoraphidium neglectum. Next base: position 1,599 of record NW_014009940.1, read on the forward strand.
CCATAGCGCAAGTGCGGCGAGCGTCTAGACACGACCGGGCCTGACCGGCGCTGGGGAGGTGTGCGTTGCCATCAATGCAAGCACACGAGAGGGGCGTGCGAGCGCACGTGTGCGCTGCGGCATGCGTGCGGGCCGGCACGCGGCCGGCGTGGGGCCCGGCCAGCCTGCGCACCGAGCCGAGCAGCGCCAGGCCCCAGGCGGCGTGGATCGCCTGCTCCGTGGACAGCTCCGCTGCGCCCGCCTTGATGGCGGCGGTGGCCTTGGTCAGGGCCTTCGCAGGGGGGCGGGGGCGCAGCGGAGAGTGCGGCGTAGTTCAAATGGTGCGCGGGGCGTCGCGTCAGGCATCTAGAGTGCAGCCTTTGCCGGTAGCAACCAGAAGCCCCATCGGCACCCAAAACAGCATCCAACAGCAAGCAAGCCGCGAGAGGCCTGCAGGTACCCAGGATGGTGGACGTGCACCCAGTAAGGTGCAGCCGCATCCCCCTTTCCCCCCCACCTGCGCATCGAGCTTGTAGTTGAGGGTGGCAAACGCCCACACGGCCGCGGCCGCGTCTGCGGGGGCGTCGCCGGCGCCGAGCTTGGCGCCGAGCGCCTTGCCCAGGGCGTCGAGGACCGGCTTGTCCACCCTGCGCAGGTGTGCGTGTGTGCGCGCGTGCGCGCGCGCGCGCGTGTGTGTGTGTGTGTGTGTGTGTGTGTGTGTGTGTGTGTGTGTGCGCGTGTGTGTGTTGTGTGCGAGTGTGCATGCCCAAGCGAGATGACCTTTGTAGGGGCGAACAGCTGCCCCAGCTGTCGCCGAGATCCGCCCATCACTGCTGCTGGTTGCGTATCAGAAAGCAGCTGCGAGCGCTGAGCAGGCGGCCTTGCACGCGTGCAGCGCAGCTCCGCGACGGACCGCCGCCCAGCACACATGCCCAGAGCTCCGCGGCCTCGATGGGCAGCCTCGCCACGCATCCCGGCACCACCCAGAGCAAAGCCGCCACGCCCGCGACCCCGCCGCCCTTCAAACCTGCCAAGCTTGGCCAGCGCCCACGCAGCCTGCGCGGCGTCCTTGGCCGACGCGCCGCCAATCTTCGACACCAGGGCGCCCGCAGCAGCCTTCGCATATGTGCTGTCCGCAGCGCCGGCCGCGGCGCCACCCCACAGCAGCTTGGCCAGCTGCGTTTCAAGGGTAAGTAGGTGCAAGCACAAGAGAAGGTGAGGCCGGTCCGACATTACAGGGCGGGGGAGGCGCGTGCGCGCTCCAGCGGCAGCGTGTGCAAGTGCGCGGCCGGGGCGTGGGGCGGCGGCAGGCCTTGGAGAGGCCGCAGCGGGCTCGCGCGCCGCACCTCGGAAGCCGAGAAGTCGGCGGCGCCCTTGGTCAGGCGGTCAGACACGCCCCTGGTGCAGGAAGGGTAGGGTGTAAAGGGTGTGAGGGGCGCGGCGGCCTGGATTCCAGGTGGAAAGTTGAGACTGTGACGGAGCCGCACGGCCCAGCTGATTCGTCCCCGCCACGAAACTGCTCCAGGCTGGTCGGGCCCTCAGCGGCTGGCTGTACGCTCAGGCGCAGGACAGGGAGCGCATTTGCCCGCGAAGAGCGCAGCATGCTGCTCGGGGTCAGGAGCAGCAGCAGCGCACAAATGTGCGCAGGGCAGCAGGAACCACACTGTGGCAGCCGCAAGCGCGTGTACGGGCTGAGCAGCAACCGGTGCTCTCTTTGTGGGCGCGAGGGCAGCAGCTGCAGCGGCTGCGCGTCCCGGGCCCTCACTTGAAAAAGTCGGGGTCGTTCACGCCGGCCTTGCCCAGGGCCTCCACCACGGTCGCCAGCTGGGCTGCGGCCACACAGCACGGGCGGTTTGGGGGCCAGGACGGCGGCGGGCACGGGTTGAGGCAGGGTGGGGCGGAGGTGGTAGGGGCCCGGTGGTGCCCGGCCAAAACAGCGACGGCCACCCCACTGAGCAAACTGACAGGTCCTGCGTCACCAACGCACACATACGCCGAGCCCCAGCGCCTACAGGCGCTCGGCCCACAGGCGACAGCCCCCGTGTGCGCACCCGGCGTGAAGCTGCCGAGCAGCTTGGTGGCGGGCGCCGCGAGGTCGAACGCGGTCTTGAAGTGGCCCACGTTGGCAGTGGTGGCGGCCCAAAGGAAGGCCGTGAGGGAGGCGGCATCAAAGCCGCCCTTCAGGGCGCCCGCCTTCTCAAAGATCTTGCCCCACAGCCTGCGCGGTGTCCGCATTCGGAGTTGGCGCGAAGGAATGTGAGGCTCACCGCACCAACGGATACGACATGACTTGCACTCTGGCTGCCGCCACTGCTGCTGCTGCTGCTGCTGCTGCTGCTGCTGCTGTGGCTGCGGCTGCTGCTGCTGTTGCGGCTGCTGGCGTTGCGGCTGCGGCCGCTGCCGCCGCTGCCGCTGCTGCCGCTGCCGCTGCTGCCGCTGCC
>NW_014009940.1:4179-6015 GCF_000611645.1 Monoraphidium neglectum
TGCTGCCGCTGCTGCCGCTGCCGCCGCTGCCGCTGCTGCCGCTGCTGCCGCTGCGCTGCTGCCGTGCCGCCGCTGCCGCCGCCACCACAGCTGCCACTGCCGCCGCTGCCGCAACCGCCGCTGCGTTGCTGCTCTCTGCTACGTCCGTTATGCTTCCGCAAGTCACTTCAAACCAAACAGCCGCTACCACAGCCACTGTATGCAAGTGGTTGCGAAGCCACACTGCAGAGGCTGGCCGCCTCTATGGTAACTCGTGGGACGCACCACATGGCGCTCCCCCAGGCCCCTGGCAGCAGCGGCGACTTTCGCCAGCGACCCCTGCTTCACAAAAGACGCCGCGCGCTCCCAACCACAGCGCCGCAGGCCGCATCGCGCTCCCAGCAGGATCCTGCCTCGCCCCAAAAACCTGCGTCGGCCCCCGCCCCAAGGCCCCACCCAGCGGCGCAGCGCGCGCCCCGCCCCCCGACGCGCCGCGCACCTCCTGTCTCCCCGTGCCTGCAGCAGCGCGAGGCTGAGCGCCGCATCCGCCACGTCCTTGGGCCCCGCGTTCTCCGCGCTCACGGCAGCGTCGATGCCGCGCAGCACGCCCTCCAGGTCGCCCTCCACAGCAGTGGCCGCTAGCGGCTGCGCAGCCGCGGCGCCCGATGCAGAGAAGCCCCTGTGCAGGCGGCCAACATGCTGTATTGAAAAGTGCCACGGATCGGCGTGCGTACAGCACAACACAACATTTGCTGCCCGAGCTGCAGGGTCGCTGCAGGCTGGGTGCGTGCGAACAGCGAACGCGCGCGCATCCGTCCTATGATCCATCACGAGAGCGGCATGCCGTTGCGCACTACAGGCGGACAATGCCTTGCGCCAGCCCGCACCTGGTGGCCTGAGCTGTAGCGAGAACATTGAGCGCGCTGTTCGACCACTGCTGGGCTGAACTGCTGGCCGTGCAGGCCAAAGCAGGGGCCGCGGCTGTGCGAAGGGCCTCCGCAGCTCCACCTGCTCAGACAAAGGAGATGAGAATGACTTCTATGATCCAATCAGTTGCACTAGACGGGGCCGACTGCCTTCGCAAGCCATCAGCGATCTCGCTAACCCTGCGCGAAGATCCCTCACCCGCCGTGAGCCGCTGCAGCGCCCTCAGGACGAGTGAAGACGACCTCATCGTTCAGTCCGCGGCCAGCAGGCCACGGGTGCTGTCACAGATCACAGCTGTATAAGCAGGCAGCACTGCTACCTCCTAGCCCTCCTGAAGAAGTCGCTAGGGGTCTTTCAATGCTGCACATGTGAGACATTGTGTGCAGCGTGCGACCAACCTTGCTTGCGCGCCTGCGGGCCTGCCGTACCCTCCCGATGCTGACGCACCTGACGAAAATCTGCACAGTCCCAGCCGCTCAACTTGGAGCTGCCAAGGTGTTCAAGGGATGACATGGCAGCAGTAAATGGCCATTCGTGCTAGAAAGAGAAGGAGAGGGTGGCAGCTGCACGTAGGCGGCCGCGCTCACCCGGTCAACATGACAGCGATTTACATTGGATCAAAGCGTGCTTCACAAAGTCTGCATGACCTTCTTGCAAGGCTCTTTCGGATCACAAGCATCATTTCAGCAAAGGGCCTCCAGGGATGCTGGCCACAGTTAATCCAGTCGGTGTCATCCCGACGAAGCATGCCATGCCTGTTTGCCGCAGACGTAGGCTTCTGTGAAACCCGCCGGCGCGCAATTGAGCGAGGTGCCAGGCGGCGCCTCGCAGACTCACACGCTGCCACACCCAACCCAGCCCTTGACAATCCATTGGACACCGTCCATTGGACACCGACGAGGTGGTCACGGCTGTGGCCCAGCTACACGA
>NW_014009939.1:0-3245 GCF_000611645.1 Monoraphidium neglectum
AGCCGAAAAGATGGGGTTGGGGCGGGTGGGGCAGCGACCAGCGAGTCGTCGACAGGGACGGCGCAAGCCCTCGCGGCGCTCACACTGCCGCACCCCCATGAATCGCCCTCCTGCAATGCTTCACCAGCCCCTGAAGCTCGTGTTACAGGGAGGGGTGTCTACCGTCCTCCCGCGCCCTACTCTCCCTCCCCGTCAAGCGCGCCTCACCACCATCAAACCACGCCATGCGCCTCCCACAGGCAGTCAACCGCCACACAGAGGAGGGGATGCGCTACGAGGGCGTCGGGGACGCGCTGCGCCGCATGTGGGCATCTGAGGGCCTGGCTGGGTTCTACCGGGGCATGCAGGTCAAGCTGGCGCAGACAGTGCTGGCGGCGGCGCTGATGATGGTGCTCAAAGAGGTGGGGTTTGTGTGTGCATGTGATTGTGTGCGCGTGCATGTGTAAGAGTGTGTGTGCCTGTGCGCGTGCATGTGAGCGGGTGTGTATGTGTGAGAGAGAGAGAGAGAGAGAGAGAGAGAGAGAGAGAGGGAGAGAGAGAGAGAAAGAGTTTGTGCGTGCAAACATACGTGTGCCATAGGTGTGGTCCTGTCTGTTTGATACTGAGTGTTAGCGTGCGTGTGCAAGCATGCAAGTATGTGTGCGCGCGCGCCTCTGGGTGCGAGCTTGTCTGCGGGCCTGGCGCTGTCACCGCGAGCCACCACTGTGTCACGCTCACCCGCCTGCAGGAAATTTACGAGTGGACGCGCGCCCTGCTGCTTGCGCCCGCCGCGATCGGCGGCGGCGCGGGCGGCGGCAAGGGCGGCGCTCCCGCGGCGGCGCGCGCCGGGCGCACAGGCTGAGCTAGGCGCTGGGGGGGCCGGCGCGAATGTGAACTCGCCCGTGGTACCACAGCGCAAGCACGCCGCGGTTTCCCTCCTTCGGTGGCGGGTGCCGGCGATTATGCAGTCCCTCGTACGTAGCAATAATCTTCTGTTAAACTTTTATGGTTGTTGGACCAACTTGCAAGCCCTGTCCAGGTGCGCCCCAACCAATGAGGCCTGAAGCAACCAACCGCCTGGCATGGGCTGGCCCATTTTGCCCAGCTCATCAGCGGCGAGCGACCCGTCTTTGCCGGCATGTGTGATGTAAAGCAGTCAGCGCTCCTGGCTGGCAGAGCGTAGCGTGCGGTGTGTTGGGGCTGGCATGCAACTACCCCTCGTATGACATGTGTGCCTCCTGGTCTTTTTCAACATTGAAAGGGCCCCTATTTCAAGGCTGAAAAGCTCTACCCACCGTTGTAACAGTAGAAATCACCTGACTCCTATAAACAATCCATTCTCGTCACGGTGCTGGCTTACAGTGATCCTGTCACCTGAGCTCCTGCCACCCAGGGAAAGCATGCAGGGGGGGCGAGAGCGCCTGTGGACAAGGCGCAGCGGCTGCGGGCGAGGCGCGCGCTTTTGCAGCGCGGCTGTCCCAGCCCCAGCCTCGCCGCAACAGCCCATCCAATAATTGCGCCAAGGGGCGCAGTGGCGCTGTGCAGCGGGAGAGCAAGAGGGGGTTTCCAGGGGAAGTTGGCGCGGGATGGGCAGCCACCACCACCCGTTGGGGCAGGCTTGTGGCCGAGAAGGGCGACGCTCGAGAGCGGCGCGTTCCAAAATTTTCAAGGCCACGCGGCCATCAGTCAACCGGAAGAGATCAAGGGGTGCGGTGGCACTGCCAGCTGGCAGCTGGCAGCTGCAGGTGCGCCAGCAGGCAAATAAGGGGAGCCCCCAGCCCCAAGAATGTGGGGTAGGGGCAGCCAAATGGCATATCATTAAACATCAGGCCCCGAGTTGAGCCTCTTAAACATGTGTGTGCGGGTGTGCGTGATGAGAGCCAGGGCTGCGGGTGTGCGTGATGAGAGCCAGGGCTGCTGCGGGACCACAAGACAGCGGCCAGACCCAGCGCCGCCGGCAAGCTGAGGGTGCACTTTGCGGCGCACTCAGCTTTTCCCATACGCCGAATTAAACGAGCCTGATCCCTCTACAATACCTTGGCCCAGATTAAAGAAAAGACAGTGCCACCGACCGAGAGCCCCCCTCCCAAGATCAACGCAGTTTGGTGGCCGAGCAGCAGCGGCAGCAGCAGCAGCAGCAGCAGCAGCAGCAGCAGCAGCAGCAGCAGCAGCAGCGGCAGCAGCAGCGGCAGCAGCAGCAGCAGCAGCAGCAGCAGCAGCAGCAGCAGCGACAGCCAACGCCTGGCAGACTGCGCCGTCCGGTGCGCGCCCGCACGCGCAGGGTGCTGCGGCTGCGCGGGCGTGCCCTGATACGGGAGCCTGCCTGGGCCGCTACCACTGGATTGTGCTGCAAAAGTCGGGCGAAACATAAGTGCAGTACCACGGCACGAGCCCGAATTCCCGTGAGAGGAGGCGGATTTTTGTCCACTGGACTTCCCGCCAGGTGGTGCCGGGGCCCACCAGGCCCTTTGTGTCACCAGAGTTGGCCTGCGGATGAAGGAGCGATCATGTGCGGGAGAAGCCAGTGCGTGTGAGTGTGTGTGTATGTGTGTGTGTGTGTGTGTGTGTGATTGTGCATCTGGGCACGTGTGTGTGCGTGTATGTGGGTGAGTGTGTATGTGTGTGTATATGTGTGTGTTGGCCTGGGGTCCGAAATTATGTGCGGCAGGGCCGCGCATATCGGGCAGCAAGTGCGCGGGGTTGTGGGGGGGGGGGGAGAGAGCGGCGGAAGCGTTCAGTGGGTTGCGACGCATGGTGCATAGCCGCAAGACAAGAAGGTGAGCAGAATGAGGCGTAGCCAAGGCCGGTGCCTGTAGTTTGATTTGGCGGCGATATAAGATTGAGATGTGGGGCCAACAGGTTGCCGCAGCTTTCATCCGGCACCCGGGGGCGAAGGATCGAGGCCCGTCGGGGCGTCTGCTGCAGCCGTTAGGATCGGCCCAAGGCGATCTGGCACATACCCTTCAACAGCCCGGCACTGGAGAGCCATGGCCATTGTACACGCAGTGCCGTGATGAAAATCAGCGCGCGCGCGTGCACGCGCACGCACGCACGCACGCATGCGCACACTGCTCGGGTCTGATGGCGTGTCCCGCCCCTCCGCCCCATCGTGCTCACTCCCGTCCGGGCCATGCTACACCCCGGCTGCCGGCCCCGCTGCCATGCTACAGCTTGGCTGCCTCTGCCCATGTCATGCCACACCCTGGCTGCCGGCCTCCCCTCTCCCCATCATGCTACAGCTTGGCTGCCGCCCCCCCCCCCCCCCC
>NW_014009939.1:3430-5448 GCF_000611645.1 Monoraphidium neglectum
CTCAGCGCGTTCAGGTAGCGGCTGAACAGCCGCAGGAACTGGCGGTCAGGGGCCGCGTACACGGTGGTGTCTGTGGGGGAAGGGGGCGAGGGGCGGCGGGGGCTCGTCTGGGGAGGCGCTAGCGTGTGGCAGGGGCTCCGGTTGGAGTGGTGCTTCCATGCAATCATGCTGCCTGGGCACAGCCAAGGTTGCGCGCTTTGCACGAAGGACGATATCAGGAAGCCCGCCAAGGAGGAAGGGCGACAAGGAGGAAGGGCGACATTGGGAGGGAGGGAGTCACAGCAGAGGGAGGCTCCCCGGACCCACTCAACACGACGCCGGGCGCCCGCCTCACCCGTGTTGTTGATGCTGTTGTCTCCTTGGTCCTGCGTCCCAAACTCGCCCACGATCAGCCCAATGTCGCGCAGCGGCTCCCCCTGGGGGCAACCGATCGGTGCCGCGACATGCGTGAGTCCCGGGTCAGGGTAATGGCCTGGGGTATCGCCCGACGTTGGCTGAACCGTTCTGGAAAGGGCAAGTGGCAAGCAATCTCATGGCACAGGCAGCGTGCCGTCTTGCCCAGCGTCAGCTGCCTGCTTAGCCGAAAGGGCAGCGCGCGCCCTCAGGCAGCTGTCTTGCACGACAAGCATCCATCCCGTCAAAACCCCGGCAGCGAGCCTCCGGATCTGCATCTCACAGAGGACGTGCGGTCCTGCCCCGTCGACTTCCAGCCCCACGACATGTCCCACTTCCAGGTGATCCGCGCCTCATCGGCTTCCAGCTCGGCCGGCTGGCCGGTGATGCTGCGCGGGTAGACGTGCGGCGACAGGACAACCTGCGAGAGGTTCATCCGAGAGGAGGGGAGGGCCAAAGTAAGACGGGCCAAATGGAGCGCGCTGCTCATTGCCAGGCCGGGGTGAAGTTTCGGCGGGACAATTGGCTGGCTGGCAGGTAGCAGGCTGCGGCTGGTCCGGCGCCGTTTGGCTGCGCAAAACGCCAGGGGCTCGCAGCCGGCGCGCCTCGTCGGGCGGAGGTACGCGTGCGTCGGTGCGTCCAGCCCTTTGCCGCTCTCCGCACCTGGTTTGGCAGCGCGGGCTTCGAGATGGTGAACGGCCCGAGGCGCTTGAAGTCGTCGTAGGCAAACATGCCGCTGGGATCGCTGATGCCGTAGCGCTGGATGGTGGGGCCGTTGGTGATGAAGCCCTCCCCCCAGATGATGCCTGGGGAGGGGCAAAGTGAGGACAGACGGACGGGTGGATGGAGGGGCCAGGGTGAGATGGAGGAGTGTACATGCATCTGTGCATTCATGCATTTGTCGCAACACGTGGGCGAGTGAAGGCAGGTGCGCGAGCACAGCCATTGAGAGGGAGGAGGCAGGGACAAAGGGCACCTACAGGCGCGGCGTTGTGTTGAGCACTCGCAGGCAGATTGAATTGCGGTGCACAATCAGCGGCATCAGCTGGGCACTGTGCCCCAACATCCAGCTCATCTGCCGCCTTTTGACACCTGAAAACAGCAGCTTTGCAACCGCCTCCCACAAGAAACGATACCTGCAGGGTACCCCGACTAGCCCCAACGCAGAGCCCAGCACTCGATCATATATACCCCCACCCCTCACCTGGGTAGTAGTTGGGCGCGCACTCCTTGTATTTGCCGCGCTGTATGTCCTGCCCCATGCCCTCGATCAGCACGGGCACGTCCGGGTCGACCGCGTGGATCCCGCTCGCCGCCGCCGCGTACAGCTCGACGCCAGGCAGGCACGTCGGCGCCGACTCGTTTGTCAGCTTGCAGCTGCGGTCCCACAGGCAGCCCCAGCGGCTCGGCTCGTTCGCCAGGTCAGCGAGGACCCGGCCTTTGATGAGCTTGTAGTTTGGCAGGTCGGCGAGCGTGCGCCAGAGGTTCTGCCAGTTGCGCGTGAAGAGCTTCGGGGAGGCGACGTTGGGCTCTGGGTCGCGGGTGCTGTCAAAGGCGAGGATCACGTAAAAGCCCTGGGAGACGAAGTACTGCACCTGCCACAGGAACCTGTGGGGGTGGGGGGC
>NW_014009939.1:6070-6660 GCF_000611645.1 Monoraphidium neglectum
CCTGCCACAGGAACCTGTGGGGGTGGGGGGCGGGGGGCGGGACGAGATGGAGAGGGACGTGTGTGGGGAAAGGGGTGTGTGTGTGTGTGTACGTGCCTGCGTGCGTGCGTGCGTGCGTGCGTGCGTGCGTGCGTGCGTGCGCGCGTGCGCGTGTGTGTGTGTGAGTGTGTGTGTGTGTTTTTGGTTGTGTATGTGTGTGTATGTACGTGCGTGTGTGTGTGTGTGTGTGCGTGTGTGCGCGCATGTGTGCGTAGGTGCATGCGCGTGTTTGTGCATGCGTGCTTGTGCGCGTGCGCAGGCGCACGCGCATGTTTGCGGTTGTTTGTGTGAGCGCTCAGGTACTTATATGATGTGAGGACACCCGCGTACAAGCACGTCAAACAACGATGTGCGGGCCCCTCCAGCAAGCCGCAGGCCGCGCCCACCTCTGTATCGCGGGCACGTTGGGCCCCTGCGGCAGGTACCAGTTGCACATTGTCAGCTGCAGGCTGCCGTTTCCACCCTTGTAGCTGGGGGCAAACGGCGCGTCCCATGGCAGATTGCAGGCGGGGTTGTTGGGCTGGCTGGGCGGGGGATGCTGTGGCCCCAGG
>NW_014009938.1:0-4207 GCF_000611645.1 Monoraphidium neglectum
CTCCCCTGATGCGCGACGCCGCAAAGTCCGAGATGGATGCGGGCGGCGCGGCGGCGCCGCGGAGTGTCATCAACATCAGCAGCACCACAGGGACCCATGGAAACGCGGGTGCGAGCATGAGTGGGATGGGCGAGTGGCAGTGCTGGCCTGAAATCGTCTGCTGCTCCCGCTGAGGAATGTCTGATTGGAGACGCTCCGTGCCGTTGGGGTGGCCGCACGCTGCTTCTATCTGATACCGGCCGGGCAGTGGCGTGCCGGCAAAGGCGCCCTGCTTTGTTGGCCGTCCGCCCCGCCGCGGCGTGCGCCCGCCGTGCCGCTCGCACCGCGCCTGATTTCGGCCCCGTCTGTGCACGCGCCCCACCCTAATGCTGCCTGCGTAGGCCAGGCCAACTATGCGGCGGCCAAGGCGGCGGTGGTCGGGCTCACCAAGACAGTGGCCAAGGTAAGGCAGCGCGGCACTGCTCTGAGCCGGGGCGCACACTGCGCCGCCTCTGTATCAGCCCCACGCCGGCGCTGCCGCCCAGCACCTAGATGCTGGGCGCTCCCCGGCGCCTGGCTGCCTGGCGCTGCCCGGCGCCTGCCACGCCGCGGCGTGCGGCTGGGCGGCCCCCGCTCCTGGTCGTGCAAAGCAGGGGAGAGGTCACTATGACAGGCAGTGCCAACGTCAATGTGCCGTGTGCGCCGGAAGCATGCGCCCGCCCTTGCGACCCATCGCCTATCTCCACTGCCCACTGCGCAGGAGTGGGGGCAGTTCAACATCCGGGCCAACGCCATCGCTTTTGGCCTGATCGACACCCGCCTCACCCGCCCCAAGGTTTGCGGCCGCGCGGTTGCCATCGGGGCCCCACCCGCGGCGGCGCCGCTGTCCGCCTGTGCATGGGCGTCGCTCCCTGCTCTTACATGTAGCGGCGCTTGCACACCAACCAAGACGCAAACCGTTGTCTTGAATTCCAGCCTGTCGATGCGCCAAATGATCAATTAAGCAATCGCCCGCAGCAATCAGTCAAGTCAATCGACTTGAACGCAAACACTCACCCATCTTCGCAAACGGACAGGAGGGCGGCGAGTCCATCACGGTCGGCGGCCAGGCCGTCAAGCTGGGCATCCCCGGCGCCGACAGCATGCGCCAGCTGGCGGAGATGGCGGCGCCGCTGCGCCGCATCGGCAGCGCACGCGACGCAGCGGGGGCGGTGCTGTTTTTCGCGAGCGAGTGGAGCTCGTTCGTCACCGGGCAGGTGTTGGAGGTCAACGGGGGCACCTACATGTGAGGGTGACCGACGGGTGACGGGTGACGCGGTGACACGAACAACACACGGGCGGGCGGCGGCCACATGCAGCCCCAGGGACGCTGCCGCTCCGCATGTGACATCGCTATGCGCGGAGGCTGTGGGTCGGGGTCGCAGGGCTGGAGATGCGCCGTGTGTCAGCGGCACGCCAGCAGGGCACACGTTTTGGTTTCGAGTTGCCAGCGCAGTTCCAGGCTTGCACTGCTTCTGTTGCGCATGCGGGCTAGTGTTGATGGGATTTGGGGCAGCCGCAGCTCTCAAACGCGAGGCTGATGATGTCACCATAAAGCGTCGAGCTGACTTGGAGCGGTGACTTGCCATGTAGGGCCTAGAGGTTTGTCGCAGGGCCATCATGTGGTCATCTGTCCAGTGCCCCAGGGCCCCACACTGCCGCTTTGCTGAGCGCCATGCAGACAAATCTTTCCCTTTCTCGTCTTACAACTTGCTGCATGGGTTCCATCGGTGGTCGATCGACCAATCCTGTCGTTGGTGTTGGTGAAGGGCACCCAAAGAGGTTGCAACGTCGCCGGCGCCCGCCCCAACAGGCTCCCGCGAATGCGTACATACCAAGGAGGCATGCCGGGCTGGCAAGCACGACATGTCAACCTGCCGAGGCCACAATAAATAGTGCAATTTCTCCTGTGAACCCAACAAAGGCATCATGAAGATATCAGCTTGGCGCTCGTACCCCTGGGCCAAGGCAGTGCCCAAGCTTGCAGATGCACGCAGTGTGTGCATCTCGCAGAATCGTGTGTGTGAGAGTACCCCGCACAGGACGTTCGTGACGCACAGGCTGAAGTGGATATGGAATTTTCAAATTCAAGTCAAGCGCGTGTTGGGGCTGCTGTTTGGCTGGCACTGCAATGGTGCGGACGGGGGTGTGGGGGGGCGGGGGTGGGCTTGGGCGAGCAAGGGGGTTGCGACTTGAACGTCCCAGGACCCCGCATCAACCCTGCTCCAGGAGGGTCTGCGGTGCTCAGTGTTGTGATTAGTTGTACAGGCAGATCAAAATCCATCATGACTGCGCCAATGGCTTTGCTGTAGCACACTTGTCTGCCACTTGAGTTGTGAAGCGTGGTGGCTCGAGCCTGGCTGATGAGGCTGGATGAGGTGGCCGTTGAATTTGAGTTTATCTGCCATACGGTACCAGTACAGGCGGTGCGCCCATCAATCCCATTATTACAGCGCCCTGAAACGCCTCACTTTCATACCTTCTGACTGCGTCCAGGATGGCAACCAGTGCCACCTTGTGATCTGACCACAAATATCACCCAACATCAGTTATGGCATCCATATAGCCTTGGTTATATCAGACTTAACATGTCTGCGTGGCCGGCAGGCAGACCAGGCCGCCCATTGCGGCATGGCAGTCCCGGCCTCGCCGCACCCGCGACTTATGAAGCCATGCGGCCTGTATCAACGGCAGACCTATCTGGGAGACATATAACGCGCCTGCACGCGCTGCGATGGGGCACCATTGCACGCGCCGAGGACGTCGTGCCGCCAGTGCCGGCGGCCGCTGCTTCAAACGACTGGGGCCATCTGCCGCTCTCGGTCGTGCTGCCGAACGGCCACGAGTTCGAGGTCACATGGCTGATCTCCCGTGACGCGGCGGCCGACGCGCCACCGCCCGGCCAAACGCAGCAGCTCAACCTCGCAGCGGGCGCTGCGGCCGCGGCGCCCGAGCGCGGCGTCGCAACCGCCGTGCTGCCGCTCCAGGCGTTTGTTGAGGAGCGCCGCCGGCAGCTGCAGTGGCACCGGCAGCTGCAGGAGCAGCTCGAGCGGCAGCTGCAGCTGAGGCACCCGCCGGCCCCGCCGGCGCCGGCCCCGCCCCTCGCCCCGGCGGCGCCGGAGCCGCTTGAACTGTCGGAGCCGCGCGGCCCGCGCGCCTTCGAGCCGGGCCGCCGGTCGCCGCGGCGGCGGCAACTGAACAGGGAGCGCTACTGGCAGGAGGAGTTCCGCGGCCTCCTGCCCGCGATCAGCCGGGCGCGCTCGGCGCAGGCCCTAGCGGAGCTCGTGCTGCCGCTCGCGCCGCGGCTGAAGGCCGCCGCAGTTTCTTACGCGCTGCAGCGCCTGCGCGCGATTACAGAAGCGCCCGTCCCCAGCCCCCAGCATGCCGGCGCCGGCGCCGGCCGCGGCGCCGCGGCTTCAAGGGAAGGCGGCGCCGCCGCCAGCTGCGGCGGCGGGGCGGAGGCGGAGGGCGGACGGGACGCGTACCGCGCAGCTGAGGCGCAGCTGCTGCAGTTGCAGATGGATTACGAGCGGCGGCGCCGGGAGGAGGACGAGGGCGCAGCCGGGGGGTTGTTATCCGAGGATGAGCAGCAGCAGGAGCAGCAGCAGGAGCAGCAGCAGGAGCAGCAGCAGGAACAGCAGCGGGAGCAGGGGCAGGAGCAACGGTTGGGGGCCGCGCAGCCCGTGGAGTCCATGCTGCTGCTGGCGCTCTTGCAGCGCAGCCGGCAGCTGCGGGGCGAGGTCCCCCCCGCCGCCCTGTCCGCAGCGGCGTCCGCGGCGCAGTCTTGCGGCTTCCGGCACCCGGGGGCGCTGCAGTGGCTCGGCGCGGAGGCGGAGAGGCAGCTGAATCAGGTGCGGGGCCGCCAGCCGGGTGGTGCTTCGCCGCCCACCCGACGCCGCTGGCGCGAGCCTGCAGGGTTGGGACCTCTGCCAAACTGACAAGGGCACGCGTGGCGCAGCTTCGATGCAGCCGCTCGGTCCTCATCTGCCTGCGTACCTGTCTAAGCTCACTTTGCCGCCCCACCGCACCGCCTTTTGCGCCGCCTTCCGTCTTCCCCTGCTCAGTGCTACGAAGCCGGAACGCCAGACGCCATCTTGTCAGCAAAGGCCGCCACGGCGGCGGAGGCCGCGGCGATCACCGTGTGCCTCTGCTGCGAGCGGCTCGGCAGCCCCCGCCCCTCCCTCCGCGC
>NW_014009938.1:4385-4950 GCF_000611645.1 Monoraphidium neglectum
GCGCTGCGCCGCGCGCTCGCCGACCCCGACGCCGCCGCGCGGCGCCTGCCGCCGGCCGCGCTGCTGTCCCTCGTCTCCGTCGCCGCCGCGGGCGGCGCGCCGGCGCCGGCGCTGGCGGGCGCGGTGTGCCGGTGGCTGGCGGCGCGGCGGGACGTGCGGCTGAGCCCGCTCAGCCTGGCGGCGCTCGCGGCGAGCGTGGCGCGGCTGTGCGGGGACGGGGCGGCGCCTCGGGAGTGGAGCGGGGACCTTGTTGGGCCGGTGGCGCTGCGCTCGCTGGCGGGCGGGGAGGAGTCGTGGGGCGCCAAGTACAAGGTGGGTGGCGAGATAGGAAGCGTGTATGTGTGAGTGTGCGCGTGTGCGCGCCTGTGTGTGTTTGTGTGCGCGCGTGTGTGTGTGTGTGTGTTTAAGATTCCGTATGTGTGGTTTGTGAGAGGGTGTGTGTGTGTGTGTGTGTGTGTGTGTGTGTTAGCTGAGCTCACTGAGGGACAGTCTCTTCTGCGTGAGGGTGAGGTGGAGCGTACTCACTGGCAGCCGCTGCACAGCGCCATGCTCGCAAGCCCCCCCC
>NW_014009938.1:5425-6505 GCF_000611645.1 Monoraphidium neglectum
GCCGGGCAGAAGCGCACGCATGCACACACCTGGCCGCACGCATTGCTCCTCGGCCAACACCGGCTGCGTGTGGCCCCACCCCCGCGACGCGCTCTGCTTCTTTGCCCCCCTCCCCACCACGTTCGCAGCTCACGCGGCTGCGGATACTGTTGGACTCGGCCACGCAGTGCGGCATGCGGGGCCGCGAGGGCATGGCGCGCGCGCTCGTGCGGTCGCTGGCCGAGTGGGCGGCGCTGGACGCGTGGCGGCCGCTGGATTCAGGGGAGCTCGGCGCGGCGCGGCGGGAGCTGCGGCTTCGGCAGCGGCAGGAGCAGCAGCAGCAGGGGCAGCAGCAGCAGGGGCAGCAGCAGCAGGGGCAGCAGCAGCAGGAGCAGCAGCAAGAGCAGCAGCAGGCGGAGGAGGATGAGTTTGAGCGCGTGCCGGGCTCGGTGTACGCGCGGCGGGACAAGCTGCGGCGGCAGCTGTATGGCCGCCGCGCCGTCGCGCTGCTGTCATCCATGGAGCGCTGCTCTGCGCCGCCGCCGCCGCCGCTGCTGCGGTGGCTGCTGCGGCGGTGCGTCGCGCCGGGGCTGGGGTCGCTCGACTGGGCGCGGGCGCAGCGGCTGGGGTGGGTGCTGGGGCGGAGGGGGGACGGCGCGGGGCTGCTGCTGGCGGCGGCGCTGGGGCCGTGGCTAGATGCGCCAGAGCAGCAGCGGCGTCAGCAGCAGCAGCAGCAGCAGCAGCAGCAGCAGCTGGAGGAGCGGCCGCCTGGCAGCACGGCAGGACGGCGATGCGGCGGCTCCGCGGGGCGGCGGCAGCATGAAGGGCGGGCGCAACAGATTGATCTGTCCAGCAGCGCTGTGGCCGGCCTGCTGATTGCTGTCGGCCAGCTATCTTATTGGAGTTTGAGGGAGGACGCCGCGGCAGCCGCACGCGGCGCCGGCGCTGCGGGATACGGGGGGCGCCTGGAGGGTGGGGGCGCGGGAGGGGCTTCAGGGCCGCGCGGCAGCGAGGCCGCACGCGCGTTCGTGCGCCGCTGCCTCGCCGCCCTGCCGGCCGACGGCGCCGCTGTCCCCGCGCGCCACGCGGCGGCGCTCGCGT
>NW_014009937.1:0-5846 GCF_000611645.1 Monoraphidium neglectum
CCGCTTGGCTGCGAACGTGGCAGCAGGCGTGCGGCCGCGGCGCCCGGCTGGGCAGATGTGTGACGCCCATGCTGCATACACGCACGTACTTGTGCCGACACACGTTTGTAACTCCGCAAGTGTGCGCACGCGCATGCGCACGCGTCCCCCCCAACACACATGCACGCACACGCACGCACACACAAACACACAAACACACACACACACACATGCACGCACACATGCTCACACACACACACACACAGAAACACCCACACTTACACACACACACACACACACACACACACAAGAGTGGAGTCGCTCACCTTGGGCTGCGCCGACGTGATGGCGCACGCATACACCAGAGAGTGGTGCACCAGGGGGTGTCCGTAGATCGCGGAATATGACGTCACGTGGTACGCCCTGTGACGTCACGCACACGTAACCGAGGGGCGCGGAGCCGCAAGGCTCGTCAGCCACCCGTGCTGATGCCGCCCCGGGACTCAAACAAACAGGTTTCAAAATGGAGGCGACCGCCACAGATGCAGCTCAGTGGGCCCAGCCGCGGCTCGTGCTGCGGCCCCTGATCTTCCCCATCAAACATGACAAACAGCCGATGCGGAGAACTCACTGGTCGAAGGGCCATTCTATGTAGCAGGTCATGTAGGTCGTCAGTACGTTGGGGATGGGGCTGGAGCAGGTGATGTTCGCGGTGAAGCTCCCGTCTGCATTCTTGATCACGGGATACCTCATCTGATCCGGCGTCTTCGGCGCGGTCGCCTGCGGCGCCACCCTGCCCGTCGGCGCGGCGGCGACAACAGCCGCGCCGCGGCTGCTGCCGCCGCCGCCGCTGCCGCCGCCGCCGCCCTCGCACTCGCTCAGGGTGCATTTGGGACCAGAGTTCGACATCCCGCCGAGCAGCCGGAACAGGTCATTGCTGATCTGAGAGATCTGATCGGCCGTCGGCGCGTCCCCGCCGCCGCCCTGCCCCGCCAGCGCCCGCCGCCGCCGGCCCGACTTCTTCGGCAGCGGGAACGCGCCGCTCGACAGCCGCAGCGCCTTGGCGGCGGCGGACTTTTGGGCGGAGAACGCGGGCAGCAGCTGGAGCGGGAGGTAGCCGCGGGAAGCTTCTGGGTGCTTCTGTATGCCAGTAAAGCCCGGGCCCAAGCGTGACCCAAACGCCCTGCACGTTTTTGGGGGCGGCGGGGGCGGTTAGGTTCATCAACAGCCGCATGAGCGCAAAGCGTGATGAAGCCGAGCGGCCGAGCCGCTGCCGAGCGCCATCACGGAAGCCTGCTGCGGCGCCACCGCTCGCAGGCGGCGCGATGCGCCGCGCTGCCCCCCAAACGCGCCTGCGGCATCGTCCACATTGCAGACCCGCACCCCCCTCGCCGCACGCACCAGACGGTGTGCCCGCCGCGGCCGCCCTCGATCGGCCAGTCGTTGTCCACGTCACACGTCTTCAACTTCCTGGCCACCTCGGCCACCCAGTAACCCTTAGTCGCGTCGTACTCCATGCCTATGAACTTCACGTCCTGGACCGCGTCCGCGGAGGGCCGGCCGGGCTGCTTGGCGTTGGCGTCTGTGACCGTCCAAGCGCCGTCCGCGCCCGCGTGGATGACAATCAGGTCCGCGCCTGCCAACCGCGCGGGTTTCACGGGCAGGCGTGGGGGGGGGGTGGCTTGTTGATTGCGTGCTGTTGCCCTCGGAGCCCACGTCCGCCGCTCTGCGCGCCGGCGGTGCCGCTCTGCTCGGCGGCGGTGCCGCTATGCGCCGCGGCGGTGCCGCTATGGGCGGCTGCGGTGCCGCTCTGCTCGGCGGCGGTGCCGTTGATGCGCGGCGGCGGTGCCGCCATGGGCGGCGGCGGTGCCGCTACGCACAGGGCGGGGCGACGCGGCTTCGGACTGGGTCCCAAGCGCGCCGGCGAAGCGACGGCGGCGGCGGCTCGAGAGGCTCGCGATTAATTGCCACGCATGTAATCCCCCCCTCGCCCATGAGGGGAGGATTACACAAGCGTCCCGGCGCCCCGGGGCGTAATCTGGGGCGGCAGCCGGCCCACCGCCGTTGCGTCTCGCACCTGCCATGCTGCCCATATCACTGAATCCGAATCCGACCCATCCGACGTCGCTGGGGGCGGCGACTGAGTACCGGAAGTAAATGTCCGCGCCCTTATTCGCTGTCCGCCACTGCAGGGCCGCGACGCCGTCCCTCAGCACCTGGCAGTACTTGTAGGCCGGCTTGACGCCCTTTGCCAGGTCCTTGCACGTGCCCAGCGCCGCGTCGGCGCGAGGCGCGAGCAGCGCCAGGGCGAGGAGGGGCAGGAGCAGACGCGCACATGGGGCTCGTGCTGGCGGCGCCGGTGGGACGCAGCAGAGGGGCGACATTTGGGTGTCCTCCCTTGGCGGCAGCCTCTACGAAGAAATTCTTTCTCCTCCAATCCTGGCGGCTCCCGGTGCGGCAACACAGAGGGGCCACGGTGTGCCTAACGCAGTGGCCCTGGTGTGTCCAACCGGGTCGACGGACACCGAAGAAACAACGGATTAGGGTGATAAGGCCTGAAATACATCCTGCGTTTTTATACACAGTGACCATTCGCATGCCTGCCAAGCCGACAACCGTGCAAGTTCACCTCGCCACGGTATCATTTGGATTACAATGGTTCCGGGCCTTACCGCAGCAGCAATAAGAGTTCCGGAAGAGTGTGCAATTCTGTGTGGGTGCTGCTTGCTGCTGCATGCAGCCTAGGCCACACCAAGCAGTGGCTCAGTGGCTGTGGCACCAGCCACGATGGGGCCCAATGCGCATCCAGCTGACGCGGCACGAAGCGCCGCATCAATGCGAAGGCCTCAGTAGCTGCGTGAAAGCCAGCTGAAACCACAGCGCAGCCCGTGCGGTGGATGAAAGGCACCTGCACTCACGCCGCAGCAGTGCATAGTATTACACACGAGATGGCGTCACAGGGCGGTTTCGATTTCGCGCGGCGTTTGCGCAATGCACGTTGCCTTTGGACTGACGTGGCACTCAACTGGGAGCGCCACTACCCTTGTCTATCTTGCGCGCAGAGTTGACAAAAATCTCATGGATTCTTCTGTCAAATGCACTCTCATTTTGGCGGCTCAATTTGATTGGGCCCTGCGCCTCCTTATGCATGTTGTGCTGTATGCCTCCTGCAGGGATCAACCACACTTGTCCAGGACAGCGCTTGCGTGTGCAGCCGTTGGACCGCTGAAAATGTCTGCAGCGCTGCAGTGCTGCAGTCAAAGGAGTGTTGACTGCGCAGGGGCCGGTGCACAAATCGAAGCAGTCCCGTCTGTGCGGGGACATTATCCAACAATTGTATCTTCATGCGTACCTCCACGCTTCTCCTGCCCTTCGCTGCGGCTAGTTGCGCGACGTGATGCTCCTGAGCGAATGATCTGGCGCGCTTCTCCCATGCACCATACTTAGCTGCTACATATTGAATTTAATTGATCGTGTATCGCCATGGGTGGGGGAGAGCCGGGGTTGGGATCTGCGGAGGTGGGTGGCAATCGCAAGTGTTCACGGTGACTGCATGTCTGTCTTGCGAGGGATCTTCGTCAATTAACAATCGGCAGTCGACCAGCGCACCACACGTCACGTCACCACACGCCCGTTCCCAGCTGTTGCCCCTTGCGCGGTTGCAACTCAGGTGGTGCAGCAGCCTGAGCAGGCCGATGCGGGCTCACCTGCGGCAGGCCGGCTGGGCCTTGAGCCGCTGCCTTATGTGGTTGGCGAGGATGGAGCCAAGCAGCCGGTGCCAGGCGCGCTGTCTATCTTCCTTCGCAGTGAGTGCGCGCACTGTGCTTCGCTGCTCGCGGCGAGCTCAGACGCCCCAGGCGGGCCCGTTGCAGCCATGACAAGAGCGACGGCGCGCACCCTTAAATCACATAACATGCATGCGCCATCGCATGCAGCAACGCACGCCCTACACCCGCTTCACCCCCCCCCTCCAACAAGAGCGTGCCCCCACCACCGGGCCATTGGCCGCTGCCGCTCCCAGGCGGCACTGCGGCCGCCATGTGCCTGGATTCGCTGGCGGCCGCGCAGCCCGGCGCGCCGCCCTTCCTGAGGATCCCCAAGGAGAAGCTTCTGGCCGACATCCAGCTGCAGGGCGCCATATCGGACTTCCACCCCATCAAGGACGCCATCAGGGCGGCGGACTGCGACGCTCTCGCAGTGCGGCCAAACCTCGACGACGCATACGGGGACGGCAACAATTACGAGGTGCGGCTGCAGCAAGCCCCTGAAGATGGGCTGATATCTAATACGTGAATGGCTTTGTTTGACCGGGCTTGCACGCGGGCCACATGGGCCGTGGCCGCAGTGCAAGTGGGCAATGGAAGCATGTGGACAGCAACGCGCTGCGCCCGCTGTGTGCGATCTCGCCCCAGGTCGCATGCAGCCGTGCCGCGGCCGAAGCCTGGCAGGCGGTGGAGGAGTGGAGGCGCGCGGCCGCCGCCGAGGCGGAGGCGGCCGCGTCCGCGGCGGCGGCCCAGGCGGCGCTGCCGAAGAGCAAGCGGCGGCGGGCGCCGCAGCCGTGGGTCGACCAGGGGACGGAGGTGCGTTGCTGCTACCACGCACGCGCGTGTGCATATGCGTCTTGTGCTTTGTGGGTTCGAAGCCAGCGGCACAGCGCGATGCAGTCTCGAGGAGGCTGCTGCATGCATGTCCAATTGTGATCGCCCATGCACATCATGTGCGCTCAGCATGCGGCCCCTTGCATGCCCACTCTGGCATGCGGGCCCTTTGCATGCGGCCCTTAACATGCGCCCAGCTCAGCGCCGCAACAACAACATGCACTCCATGCAGGCAGAGATGGAGGCGGTCGCCGGGCCGCCGCCCCGGCCGCCGGCGCTTCTGGTGCTGGAGCGGCCCCTGCGCGATCTGGTGGCGAGCCGGCAGCGCCACCAGCGGGCACAGCAGCAGCAGCAGCAGCCTCCGCAGGATCAAGGCAAGCCGGCATCGACTCAACCGCAGCAGCAGCAGCAGCAGCAGCAGCAGCAGCAGCAGCAGCGGGCGCCCCGGCTGGTGGATGTGGACGCGTCTGACTTGTGGAGCAGCGCGCAGAGCGAGTGCCGGCCGTTCAAGGACCCAAACTACGACACGCGGCGCGCGCGGCGCGAGGCGGGGGCCCAGGCGGTGCCGCGGCTGGCGGAGAAGGGCGTGCAGGTCTGACGGCGCTGGCAGGGCGCGCGCGCAGGGGCCAGGGGCCAGGTGCCGGGAGCGACAGCCCGGACGCTGGCGTGCCGTCAGTACGCCCATACGATCCCATGCGCCCCCGCCTGCCACAGGCTTCGCTGCTTTGCACCTGGCAGCAGCGAGCAGCAGACAGACACACACACACACACACACACACACACACACGCCTGTATTTGCGAACTGCGCCGCGCAGGCGACCGGCGGGCGTGCCGTGCCGGACAGCACCCAGTATGCGCCCCGCGACCTCAGCCCTGAAGCCAAGCGGGCGGCGGAGGCGACGCCCGGCTTTGAGGCCTTCTTGGAGGCAGTCCGCAGCAGGTGGGCCAGAGCTGGTTAAGATTTGGTCACAAGGGGATCGTCATTGCGGTGCATTCACCCCGATGCACGTTTGCCGGATGCCGTCCCTGGTGTCTCGCGGGCTCGCCGCAGCGCCAGCTCAGCATGATGGGCCGGCCAACTGACGCCTGCATGGGCCCGGACCGTTCGCAACGCCGCGCGCGGATGGACAGGTGCGAGGAGGCGCTGCTGCAGAACGCGGTTTCTGACGTGGCAGCCGATGACCTAGCGGCCCTCGACGATGACGAGGCGGCAGCCGCCGGCGCCGGCGCCGGCGCGGGCGCCGGCGCGCCGCCGCGCGGGGCGGGCGC
>NW_014009936.1:0-5845 GCF_000611645.1 Monoraphidium neglectum
GGCGGCGGCGGCGGCGGCGGCGGAGGCCGCGGCGGCCGGGGGGCCGTCGGTGGTGGCTGGGCTGCCGTAGCTGTGAGCAGTTGCTTTGCTTCCAGATCCTTTACTTTTATGTGCTCTCACATGTGATCTTCTCTCAGTCTCGCATTCATCGTGGCCTCGCACGGGCCCGGCAGGCGTGCCGGCCTGGCAGGCTGTTTCTTGTCCTGCATGGATTGTGAGCTCATCCCCCCTTGGCTTGGGCCGCTTTCAAGGCGGCGTGACAGGGCTGGCCAGGCGTCGGCTTTCGGGCCAAACGGTTTACAGTACCCGGGTTTCCCCGCAGCCGCAGCCTTGCTCCCAGTCCCGCGATGTTTACTACTCGCTCTCAGGTGGCATTGCAAGGTGTTTTGCGCCCGGTGTATGGCCCCCCGGCGGGGGCGCCGTTTCCTGGTAAGTCCTTGAGGGGCTGGGGGCCTCGCTCCGGCAGCTAGCGTGTGGTCACAACATGCGCTGGCGGCAACGCCTCAGACGCTTGCGGCATCTATGCAGGCGTCGTCGGTCTCTCGTGTAACTTCAGATGTTTCAAAAACAAGTCAGAATCATGGTGGCGCGCTGCAAGCTGGGAAAGGCTGGCGCCCCCGGTATGGGAAAGTTACACATGGCGATGCGAGCGAAGCACGACGCACGGCAGCGACGCCGTACAAGGCACCGGTCATCAGCCGCCGTTTGGCAGCGCGGGCTCCCCTTCCAGCTCAATGTCGCAGTACGGCATGCCCTCCACCGCCCCCTCGACGTCCGCCATGCGCACCTCCCCCCCGTGCCCGTGCGCGGGCTGGCCGGAGCCGGCTAGGGGGGCGGTGAGGGTGAGGACGAAGAGGCTGGTGAGGCGCGGCAACAGCGCCAGGTCAGCGCGCTGCAGGTGCCTCAGCCTGAGCGAACAGTGAGGCAGGTAGGAGGGGGGCGGGGGTCGAGATTCAGGTGGGCAGGCCCCATGAGCTGGGCCGGCCGGGGCAAGCGCATGGTCACGGCTAAGGCTGAATGCGAGCAGAGACGACGGGTGGACTGAAAAATGGGAGAAAGCGGGCTGGAATGGGTGGAAGGCGATGCCACCAGGCACCCACAACAGGCAGACAGGGCAGAATGACACGCATTTGTCATGTCTACTTGCGCGCGCCGACTGCAACCAGTGGAAAGGTGGGGTGGCGACGACCACATGGGAGGCGGAAAAGGGCATGCCGCCAGCAGGCGGCCCACCCACCTGAGCTTGAGCTGCTTGAGCCTGAGGGTGGCGAGCTTGCCCACACCGCCAACGCCGTGATCACACGGCATCAGCCGCAGTGTAGACAGGGCAGTCAGCTGCCCCAGGACCTGCGCGTTGCAGTCGCACATGTCACAAGTGAGCCAGTCACATGCCAGCCACACAGCACAAGGTGCAAGCAAGCTCCCGCATGTGTGAGTGTGCAGGGAGGCAACCACGTGGAAGGCGACCCACACCCCATCGGGGCAGGTGAGGGATTTCAGTGAAGGGCTGTGGTCCCTGCTGCGTTGGCGCGACCCTGGGCAACCATTAAATTGTGAGCTCCGCAGGTGCCGCCCCCGTGACCGTTGGAGCTCCCATCCCCCCCCCTCTCCCCCTTGTGCAGCTGCTGTCGCCTCCGGCCCCAGCGCTCACTCTCCGCACGGCAGCGCAGCTAAATCGGAACCGGGAACAAACCCCAGATGAAATATTCAAAAACCCGGACCGATGCACAAACTTCATGGGCAGCCGCTCCCACCTGCAGCTCCTCCATGCTGCCGCCGCGACCGCAGGTGCGCCCACCCCCCCACCTTCCCCTTGTGCAGAAGCTGCCGCCTCCGCTCCAGCGCTCCCTCTCCCTCAGCAGCGCAGCAAATGTGCAACCCGGGAACAAACCCCGGACAAACCGGGCACAAACCCGGCACAAACCGGGCACATACCCTGGACGGAACGCACCCAAAACCCGGACCAACGTCGAAACGCCGTACCAAACGACTCCCACCTGCAACTCCTCCATGCTGCCTCCGCGGGTGTCGACCAGCGAGAGGCTGTGCAGCTTCTCGGCCAGCGCCGGGGCCGCCGCGCGCAGCAGGCCGGCGGGGAGGGTGCAGAAGTGCAGGCGCAGGCTCAGCAGGTCCCCGAAATGCTCGGCGAGCCTGGGGCAGCGGATGGGGGGGTAGTGGTGGTGTGATGAAGGTGAATCGGGGGGTGATTGGGGGTGGATTGCAAAAGGATGCTGGTGCTGCACTGCGGGCGAGTTGATTGTACGTGTGAAGGAGAGGATACAAGATTGAGCAGGCCCATGAGACGAGAAAGACGCATCGGGGGCAGGCGGCTGGCCAACCTCAATGCAACCGCGCCGTGGCCCATCCTCTGTGCGCCCCAAAGCCGTCCCGGCCCAAGCCCAACCCCATGGGTCGCCACCTGTCGCCGGGGCCCCGCTGCCAGCTGTCCTCCCCCGCCTCTGACAGGTCAAAGCCAGTCAAACTCAGCGCCGTCAGCCGCGGCGGGATCTGCGCGAAGTTAATTTCCAGGCCAGGGCATGGTTGATCGATCGGTGAGCATAGCGCGCGATGAGGGACGGATTTGAGCCGTCTGGAAGCGTCCGTCGCAGCCGGCGAGCAGGCACGCGCGATGTCAAAGGACGCAGCTGCAGCGAGGGGCCGGGACGCGACAAGGCGGCGGCTGCAAGCGGGTCCTTCGCGACGGCGCGAGCATCGGGAGAGGCGCGCCCGGAGGGAGCAGGGCGCGCGCACCTGCCACCAGGCCAGGTGGCGCGCGGCCGCCGGGCGCGCGGCGTGGTGGGGGCAGCTGCTGATTGATAGGGAGCGCAGCGCTGTCAGCCGCGACATCTCAGAAATCGACTGCGGGGGGTGAGGGGTGGGTTGCAGGCGGGAAGGGTTGTGTGAGGAGGAGTGGGCTGTAGCGAGATGAAGGACAGGAGGGTCAATAATTGTTTGTGAGAGCGCCCTTCGTGCGCAGGGCAGCCCTCAACAGGGATGGCAGAGGAGCACTGCGGGCGGCAGTAGCAGCATTCGAAAAGAAGAGGACGCCTGGCGTCCGCCCGGATTGGCGCGTGAGCAGCCTTGCGGCGCCCGCTCCGCGCGTGCAATGCGGCGCCCAGCGCCGCGCGGCAGCCGGCCGAAGACCCGGGCCGCAGCGGCCGCCCCCGCCCCACCTCCGCGGGGAGCTCCTCTGGCGAGAAGTTATAGAGGTCCAGCGTGTTGAGGCTGCCCCAGCCCGCGCCCAGGGCCCGCACCACAGCTGGCGACACCTGGCAGGGGCCAGGAGCGCGCAGCGTGGGGGCGGCGCGGAGGGGTGACGCCCCCGCCGCTGCCTAGTGGCCCCTCGCGCTTGCGGCGAAGGCCAAAACGCCGCTGGGGTCTCTCGCCCCTACCCCGTGCAACGCGCAGCGCCGCGGATCCATGATCCAAAACGCAGCAGCACAAACGCATACACGACAGTGGAGCAGCAGGGGGCGCGTCATGGTGTGAACCCTGAGCCCTGCAGGGCCCACCAGCAGTGAGATGCCCTCGTAGTCGTCCCCCTCCTCCCTCTTGTCAAGCTGCAGCACCTCCAGCCCAGTCAGGCGGGCCAGGGGCTGTGTTGAGGGTTGTGGAATTGAGAAGCGGGGGTCAGGGGTCATCAAATGGGCCACCTCGCCCGTTGACTTGTTTGCGTATCAGAGGGCAAGTGCCGGATGCGTGTACTTTAAGTGTTTATATTCAAGCCAAGGATGCAGCCCCCCTGGCCCCGGGGCGTTGGGTGTTTGGCGGTGGTGATGAGGGCTAAGTTGCGGACCCGGAGTGGAAAGCAGACAGACGGCACCGGCATCACTCACCGACAGATCCAATGGGGGCTGTTGCTGCTGTTGCTGCAACTGCACCTGCACCTGCACCTGCTGCTGCTGCTGACCCGCCAAGCCGCCGCCGCCGCCGCCGCCGCCGCCGCCGTTTGGCAGGAGTGGGTGGGGGATGCCGCCAGCCTCCTGCAAATCCTCCTCAATAAAATCGTCAAGATCCTCGCTGCTGTCACTGCCAGCGTCATCAATGACGTCATCACCTTGACCGATGATGCCACCGCCCTGCTGCTGCTGCTGCTGCTGCTGCTGCTGCTGCTGCTGCTGTGCGGCCTGCTGCTGCAGCTGCTGCTGCTGCCCCGCCGCCGCCGCCGCCGCCGCCGCGAACGCCGGCACCATCGCCGCCGGAGGCGGCGGCGCGCCGGCGTGCAGCCACCACACGAGGGGCTGCGGCGCGTTGGGGGCGGGGGGCGGGCCCCATGCGGGTGCGAGTGCGCGTGCGGGGCCCTCCAGGACAAGCTCCTTGAGCCCTGACAGGTCAGCAAGGGACGCCAGGTGCTCCTGGCTGGTACATGGAGGGATAAGGTGCGCGTGAGGCTGTGCAGAGACGCTGGCGGGCGGGGTGGTGTGGGAGTGCGCAAATGTGCATGCGCGTGAGTGCATATGCGATGCACGCATTTGTGTGAGCGTGCGTGTGAGTGTGTGTTTATGTGTGAAGGAGTGAGTGCTTGATCAGAACTTCTGAGGGTCTGCGCGGGAGCAGGTGTGAAGTTGCCCCAAGAACTTGCCCCGGCCGGACGGCATGCACAGCGGGCGAGGATGGCCACCAGGCGCATGAAACATCGCGGCCCCAGCCGCCGGCACGTCCATGACAGGGTGTGAGCAAGCAAACAGGCGCGTGCGCGGTCGACTCTTTTGACGGAGGACGATCGCGCTAAGGCAAGCAGCCAGCCCGGGAGCCGCGGCCCCGCCCCCGCCTGAACCCCGCCGGCAGCTGGTTTCGCGGAAAGACGGGTGATTTTCATGGGGGCAGCGGCCTGTCTCACGTCGGGAAGAGCTGGTCAACGCTGTAGAGCCCGGTCAGCGCCCGTGGCCCGCCCGGCGGCAGCCCTGCAGCCGCTATGGCGACCGGCAGCTGCCTGACATCATCTAGGGAACAGGTGTCCAGGTACAGGTCCTGGGGGCAGCGGTTTGGGGTTTAAGCCAAAAGGTGAGATGAACAACAGGGTTTTGGGGGTGCAGAGAGGTGGGTCAGGTTGTTTTTGGTTTGTCGCGTTGATGCCAGGATGTGCAAGTTTATCAGACGGAGCATGAAAAATACATGTTGACGGGCTAGATGCACCAACTGTCTGGCAGGAAACCTGAAGCCGCCAGGAAGGAAGAAAAGAAGAGGGGTTGAAACGTCAGTGGCGAAAGTGACCCTAGCTCAGGGGCCCAGCGCTGCATTCGGCCAACCCCTCAGCGGGAGCCACCCACAGTGGTACCAGTCCCAGGGCCTAAACCCGGGCGCCACACACGAGCGCGCACCTGCAGCTTCGGCAGCCGGCTGAGGGGTGAGAGGCTGTCGACGTCTGATATGCCGATCTGCGGGTTGGTGCGTTCGTGAGACGCTGGGGTGAGAGCGGGGTTTCTGCAGCAGCCAGGGTGGAAGGATTCAAGGTAGGCAGGCTTGCAAGCACAAGAGAAGTAAGGCAGCCGGCTATTCAAGGGGCAGGTGTCTTAAAAGCTGGATTGTCGTGTGAGGTCGGGCGCGTTGGTGAGTGCGTGGTGGTGGTCGAGGGGAGAGGTCGAAGGTGGCAGCCACCCCACCAGCAATAAAGTGGATTCGCGTCAGCTGCAGCAAGCAGCTCCCAAAGCCTGGACCCCGCTCAACGCTTGCACATGTGGCACACACATCGTGCATACCTGCAGCGCTGTGAGGTTAGTGGCCGTGCTGAGCACAGTCAGTGCTTCACTCGGCAACTCCGCATCATACACCACCTGGGGCAATTCGTCAAGGTGATAAATTTCGAAGGGGTGGGGGGAAGAATGAATTTTGAGTTGTAGAATGG
>NW_014009935.1:0-5844 GCF_000611645.1 Monoraphidium neglectum
GGGTTGGGCCGGTGGTGGGTGGGGCGCAGCGGGTGGGGCACGGCTTTGGGGAGGGGGTGAGGTGAGAGGAGTTGGGATCACCCTTGCAAGAGACGGTGAGAGAGTTGGGGCTGTCGCCCAAAAAAGGAGGCAAGGCGCCACTGCGGAGGCGCTTTGGGCACCAGGTAGCGCTTGGAGTCGTGGCCCCACCTGCAGGGCGTTGCCAAGCAGCGGCAGCGCGCCCGGCACGACGGGCGTCCCCGCGTGCGGCCGCTGGGAGCCGAGCGCGTGGCGCCAGTGGTAGGCGACGGCCAGGAGCGCGAAGAGCGCCGCGGCAGCGACGGCCAGCGGCGGGACGCCCTCTGCGTGCAGTGGTCAATGCCGCGCGCGCCACAATGTGGGGAGGCAGCAGCACCCAAGCAACCTTGTGAGTTTGTGGCCAGCGATCACATTCATAGTGTGAGCATGCCGCGCGCCAAGCGCTTGCCAAGGGATGCCAGGCAACAGACGCTCCCACCAGACCACACCTCGCAGCGAAGCAGCACACGCGCCCACGGCAAGGCCGAAGGCCGCCGTTAGGACAAGCGTGCGCCCCATGTGACCACTTCTAACCGAACGCAAGGCTACCGAGCAGGCGCTGCCGATGTGCGGTGCACTGAATGATTTACGCGGGACCGAAGGTGACGTCGCACTTCCGAGGCGTGATCACACTGGCACAAAACAAATCGAGGCGTCTTTATAAATCAAAACGACCCAGCACGCACACCGGGTGCTGAGTCGGCTTTCGAGTGTCAGCAAGATCGTTCCCAAAAGCCGACACCGTAGATGGAGTAGCGAACATAACGTACAAGAGGATCACGTGTTTTGACATGATGCGCAAGTGAAGGTCGCGCGGAAGCTCGGAGAGCAGTGTTCACACGAGACGTGGGATGCCCGCAACGCTACTCCCAGTGCTACTGCACCCATTGAAGCATGCCGAGAATGTAGAATGCACCACATATATAGTTTCGAATCAAAGGTACACCCACCAAGCCTTCTGAAGTTCTCGTAGCGCGCATTTTGCTGCTTGACCAAGCGTTCTGACCACGCAAGCCCCGATAGGTAGCTCATATCGTCGAAATTATGGGAACGGATGAGTTGATGAGTGCACCAGCGCAGGCACAGGCGACGTGGAAGCGAGCCGGCGGCAAGGCGGTGCGCTGGCCAGGCATTCATGACAATTGGACAAACCAACATTGGGCGGCCATGACGGCAGGACAACAGCCCTGGGAATGTTCAAGATCATTTTGCGCTGCTTTGACGCAGCGTGCTGGCTCTGCAACGTATCACCTGACGCGTCGCCTGTGCGCGCCCGAAGAATGCCATCACAACCATGTGCAGGTGGCTCTGAACCGCATGGGCATCCAGGCGAAAGATCCTGAAGAACTCATCAGGTCAGCAGATGCCTACGCCGTTGAGGTCAAGCCCGGCACCTTTGCAGGGGGCCTCGTCACGGTGAGTCAAACGTGCTTGCAAGATTGTTCTGACCAATTGGTCACCCGGTGTCGCGAAGACTCGCAAGCAGTGGGAATTGCCTGGCACGCATATCCTGCGGGCGCCCACCTGGCGGGAAACCCCTGCCGCCCCAAGTTTCCCCTCCCCTCCTCACTTCCTCCCCTCATCTGAGTCTGAGCCGGACCCAAAAATCCCGACATGCTCGTCTTCCCTGGTGGGCCCTTGCCCTCACTTAGGCAGCCAACCTCAAACCCCCCCTCCTGCCTCACCAATCACCCAAACTCAACAGGTGATCGCGCTTTTAGCAGCCGTGGTCTACTCAGGATTCCAGATCCACGACGCGATCCACCTGCCTCCCACGATACAGTCCATCACCGAGTGGTCGGACACACAGGTTCGTTGGTGTGGAGCTGGGGTGGCCGCGCGCGGACGTGGGTGTCGAGTCAGCTGGCGCACCGGCTCACCCGCTTTGAACAGCAAGCAGCAGCGCTGGGGCGGAAGC
Source organism: Monoraphidium neglectum (assembly GCF_000611645.1). Lineage (NCBI taxonomy): Eukaryota > Viridiplantae > Chlorophyta > Chlorophyceae > Sphaeropleales > Selenastraceae > Monoraphidium > Monoraphidium neglectum. The sequence goes on from NW_014009935.1 coordinate 1,976, forward strand.
CAACCCTGCTTGCAAAATCCGCCTCAAGCCAGCTGTCTGCACGAATCCTCACCACTACAGCATCAGAAGCTCGGCTTGTGTATCTTCGCTGCCCCATACCTGGCTGACCTACTGCTACATAGGACAGCCTCGCTTGCTGCCATGTCACGACCTTCCCCCAAACCAAGCCCCATGAACCGGCCCCGCTGGACATTGCGTGCAATGGATTTGCAGGGGCCCTTCCCCATGGTGGTGAAATGCAGCGCCCCTTCAGGATGCTTCATATCCAACCGTCACAACGACAAGTGGAGCAGCCACGGGGACCTGGTGCAGCAGCGCGGCTGCGTGCCGCTGGCGGCAGGGGAGCAGATGGTGTTCAACATCACGTTCACCCAGAACCCGCTCAATGGGTTTTTGGCCGTTTGGGACCCTTCACAGCATGAGGAAGGTGCGGCGGTGTTGCAACGCCGATCGGCTATTGAAGGGAAACAGGAGGAATGCTGCCACCAGCAAGATTCAGAACAACACGAAGCTGCCCTGGGTGCCCTGAAAACCCGCCTGCCTCTGTGTTTCTGCAAACCCCAGGCCAGCCACCTGGCTCTGGATTGCAGATCGGCGCTGACACCAACTGTCCGCCACCTGCTTGTGAGAGCGGCATCTACAACCTTTACACCCCTGTCCTGGGAGGGTCCTATGTGAGCATCCTGCTCATACATGGTGCATGTGTCTCCTTATATATAATCGTACTGCCGGTGATGCCGCCGCAGCATGCGTGTTTGTTTCTAATGTTGTTGGGCTGGCAGTGGCAGAGTTCAGGGACCGGATGCCAGGGCTTGAAATAACGCACACTTGCGTGCGCATGGTGAACGCTGCAAGAGCCTCTTGCTCAACCCCCTGCCATCCCCCCCCCTCCCCCGCACACATGCCCCTCAGCTGGCCAATTTTGTTCAGACCGAGAACTTCACCAGCCCAGTGGCACCGCTGCGCCGAGAGTGGTGGGTTCTAGTTTGCATTTGAAGCTTGAATGCTTTGTATGGCCTCAACTAGCAGGCACGACGCCGCTATCTGACCCTCCCTGCTCAGGCGTATTTGTGCAAAGCAAATGCAGCACACTTGTTGGGTGCCAGCTGTCACCGCATGCGTTGCTGCCTGCCAGGCTGCCTGCCTGCCTGCCTGCCTGCCTGCCTGCCTGCCTGCCTGCCTGCCTGTCTGCCTGCCTGCCTGCCTGCCTGCCTGCCTGCCTGCTCCAACGTCCAAACACCGTTCGGCCCTGGTTTCTTGCCAGAGCCGCATCACTCACCTGCGCAAAACGCAGGTTCATCACCTTTGTGAGCGGCGACCACGAGGTCGTCCCAGCCGCAACCGCCTGCGCCGACACCCTCACGCCGGTCCAGCTGGCGACCTACAGCCAGGTGTGCGCCTGCCTCTGACAGATGCACCCGGCCCATGCTGTTATGGCGGCGCTCCGTTCCTGCCATGCAGCTCGTGCTGGCCCCTCAGACCGCCCCAAGACGCGCGCCCCCCTCCTGCGACTGATGGCAGGCCACCATACGCATCATGTCAGCCTGGTACCGCGTCCGTGTGGTGCGGGACAACGTGTGGCTCAGCATCTGGGGTGTCTGCGGAGGTGGGCGCCTACAGGGCTCGGGCCTTGTGTGTCCACACCTCGCCTGCAGCGAATGACCTGTGAAATGGGGCTGGCGGGCCTGGTCGGCTAACGGGCAGCCAAGCCTCTTCTTGACCCTCTAGTATGGCGGGGGCAAGCAAGGCGGCATGTGTCAGGGGGCTCGCCAGGTTTGCGGCGGCCGCAGTTGGGCTGCAGCGTCGCCATACTTCCACCCGTGCGTGTGTGCTCTCATTCCCGGTCCCTTCCCGTCTCCTGTCAGGCGCCCTGACCCTATTCCTACAAATTGGAGCCTGCCTCCTCATCGCGATGGAGGTGGCCAAGAGCATCGTGCCCATCTACATCCGCCGCGCAGCCGACCGCCTCAGCGGCGGCGGCGGCGCGGATGCCGCTGCGGGCGGCGGCGACCTGGCCGGTGATCGCACTGCGGCAGCAGAGCCAGCGCAGGGCAGGGCACGCTCCGGCTGTCCTCGCTCCAGCCGCCCTGCGCCAAGCACGCCAGGCCAGACACGCAGCGCCGCGGGGCATCGGGTGCCCGAGATCACAAGAGATCTGGTTGAGCGCCTTGTAATGCACAGCGTCAGCGGCAGCGGCGTGCCCGGCGGCCCCAACGCAAACAGCGGTGCGGCGGCTGCAGCCGCGGCCGCGAAGCAGGAGACGAGCCTGCCAGGCGCGTGGACCAGCAGCGGCGGCGGCTCAGAGCTGCTGTCTCTCAGCGGCGGCCTCCGAGCAGGCGGGGGCGGCGCTGACGGGGCAGTGCATGTGCGGGCCCGTCCGGCAGCGGCGGCGTTGCCTGTAGAGTGTGACGCTGCTCAGCCGGCGGCCGGCAGCTGGGCTGTCCTGCGCTCGCCAAAGTAGCCAAATGGCGCGCTGCTCCCAGCTCCAACAGGCCAGCCTTGTGCTGTGAAATAGCCTCTGGAACCCTGGGCCTGCACCCCCCTCAAGTATTGTGCTCACGTGGCACCGGACCCCCTCCAGCTTCCCTGGCACGCAGCTGCTGGCCGAAGACCCCACGACAGTGGCACGGCGGCAACCGGCGCCGCCTCCTGATATCATTGGATCTTTTGCATGGCGATTGATTGGCGCGCACAACCTGCCTTGCTGGGCCCCACACGCCTGGGCGTGTGTTAGTTACAACTGTTTTTGATGTTGGGGCGGGCTTCTTAAGGCGGCACAAGTCAGGGCGGGACGGCGTGCTGTGCCGTGTACGGTCGCCGCACCTGACGCCTTGTACGGTCGATGGCTGTGGTGAACGGGCTGACCACGGGACACACAGCAAATCAGCTCATCGTCCGTGCTGCACAGCTGGTTTGCTACGATTTGCGGTGCATCACTGTGATTTGTTTGGCGTTGCTGTGATGGCGCACATCCCCACGTGCATGCCTATTGCATCCTTTTGGTATGTGTACAACCGATGTGAAGGTTCACTGGGTTGTCAACTCACAGATTTTGATCCATTTGGCTGCAAATCATTGATGGCTCCAGGTTTCTTCCTCATGTCTTCCTTGCGATTCTGTGCGTTACTGCATGCACCTTTGCTGCACCCAATCTAAAGGGGAGGAGCAGCAACGACGAGGCTTTACGGCAGAGGCACTGCTCGACTAGCGGAGAGCCCAAGCTCGGCCTACGCGCATGGCAAGATCAAGCCTTGGTTGCGAGCATCGGTTACCAACCAAGTGAAAGCCCAAACGGCCGGCGCATTTTGCAGCGCGGCGCAACAAGCAGAGCTAAGGTGTCAGTGTAAGGAGGCACGGGGTGGAGCATGCTTGTTACGTATACACAAAGCTGTGCGCAGCGCTTCTATCAGACCAGCTGCGCGCTAGGGCGCACAGCCGTCAACGCAAACACCTGGGAAGGGCCTGCAACGAGAAACAAAGAGGTGCATCCAAACATCACCGCAACAAACCCGCAGGTCCGAAACCGCACAGCCTCCAGCGCGGGCGCGCCGCCGCGTGCGCGCTTCAGTCCAGCAGGTCGTAGCCGCCGGCCCCACCGCCGCCCGCCGCTGCCGCGCGCCGCATGGCCGCCATGGGGTCCTCCGCCCTGGGCTTGACCAGGCGGAACGCCTCCATGTCCTCCTCCGTCACGTCCTCCTCGTTGGCCTTGAGCGAGTTGAACTTGCGCTTGCGCTCGTCGGTCTCGACGGACTCCTTGGCGGCGCGGCGCTGCTTCTCGAGGGCGGCCGCGAGGCGCTCCTTGTCCAGCTGGGGTGGGTTTTGGGTTGTGGGGGTGGGGGGGGGCGAGGTTTAGGGGGCCAGCTCGGCTT
>NW_014009934.1:0-5844 GCF_000611645.1 Monoraphidium neglectum
CCGCGGCGCGCGCCGCGGGCTCGGGCGGCGCGGCCGCGGCCTGCGCCGCCTCTGCGCGCCGCTTGCTGCTGTTGCTGCCGGCCGCGGCCGCCGCTGTCTGCGCGACGTTCCTCGGGGGCTTGGGCTGCTCCCAAGGCGGGATCGGCTGCGGCTGCAGATCGTGGCACCTGTCCACAGCGCACGCGTGCCCGCACGCCAGCATGGTCCCGCACGCGTGCCTGCACGGCGGGCACGGCCCGTAGTGGCAGCGGTGCGGGTGGCGCGCAGCCGCGTGGCGGCAGACCGGCGGCACGGGGCAGGGGTGGCGGCAGGCCGGGGGGACCGCCTTTGACTCGGCGCCGCAGGGCAGCGGGTGCTTCGTGAGGCCGCAGGCGCACGACACGGTGAACGTCAGGGGGCATGGCCTGCGGGGCAGGAGGGGTGATGGAGGTGCCATGATGTGTCTCAAGCTGGCCCAAAATAGCAACCCAACTGAAGGCCATTAACAAGGAACAAAATCGCTGGGTTGGTGCATACGAGACATGCATCAGGCAACTCAAACTGGGCAAGTCACATCACAAATATAGTCGCACAAATATAGTCGCGCCGTATAACACCAATCCTGGGCGCTGCGCTGCAACAGACCACGCAGCCGCCAGGTAGCCCTGACTCCACAACACGCGGTCACGCACCTGCAGGGCCCGCTGTGGCAGGGCGCCGGGCACTTGTGGTTCCCGCACCGCAGCCTGTGCCCGCATGTCTCCTCGCACGGCGGGCAGCTGCCGTCGCAGCAGCGCCGCCGGCACGCATGGCGGCCGCAGGCGCGCATGTTGGTGCAGCGGAGCTCGCAGAGGACCTCAGTGCTGCAGAGCACTTGCTTGGACGTGCGGCCGCAGCGGCATGGCTTAGTCACCACGTCCCGGCACACCTGGGGTGCAGGGGGTAGGGCGATCAATAAATGTGCAAACCTTGGATGGACGGATGGGATGTATACGATTCTGCAGTCACGAGAGCTGGAGAGACCGACCCACGCATGCCTGGGTTGAGCACAGGCTCCGTCGAGGCGTCAAAAGCGGCGCTCCAGGGCGCCGCGCCGCTCAAACGCACCTTCCCGCACTCCCCGTGGTGGCACCGCTCCTGGCAGGTATGCAGTCCGCACGCGAGCCGCTTGCCGCACGTGCCGCCGCACGTGGGGGCCTTCTCGTCACACTTTAGCTCAGCATACACTGCCTTGCCGCAGGGGCAGCTGCGGCGCCCCTCAAATGCGCAGCCCCCGCAGGGCCCGGCGTGGCAGACCCTCTCGCACGCGTGGCGGCCGCATCCCAGCGGCTTGCCGCAGACGGCGGCGCAGTGGAAGGGGCGCTCGCAGCAGGCGAGGCGCTTCTGTTCGGCGCCGCATTCGCAGGTGAAAACTCCCACCTGTAGGCAAGTGGGTTGTCACACAGCGCGTCAAAGGTGGGGGAGAGAAGTCAATGCGACTAGTGACCAGGAAAAAACAGGCATGCATGCTGAGGGCTGCCTGCAGAAACGCGCACTTCAGGTCGGCACAAGAACATGGGTATGCGGCCCCAAGCACGGCAAGCAAAGCGCCAGGTGGCCCCGCCCCACCTGTCGGCACGGCGGGCACTCCCCCTCATGGCAGACCGCCTCGCACGCGTGGCCGCAGTCCAGCCGCCGCGCGCACACGGACTGGCACGAAAACTTCTGCTGCCCGCAGCGCCGCTTCTGGCGCCGCTTGCCGCAGTGGCAGGCCGCGTCTACAACGAGCGGGCAGGGCGCGCAGGGACCGGGGTGGCAGAGCAGGCGGCAGGTGTGGGAGCAGCTGCCGGGCAGCTGCCGGCCGCAGAGCTCGCCGCAGGTGTGGGGGGCGAGCCACCTGGGCGGGGGGTCGACCCAGCACAGGGGCCCACGCGGGGCGGGTTGGGCGCGAGGGTCACCGCACGAGAGTCCGACAGGACCGAGAATATTCCCGCGGATAGCTGGGCGCATCCGGCTGCACAGCCTCTTGCTGCAGCTAGCACGCCTCCCCTATGAAATGCTCCACTAAAATCAGCAGACCGTCACAATCCTAAAACATGTGCCACATTGGCGCACGAGCGTGGCAGGCAGCCTCAATGGCTCACGGGTCAAAATCTGGGTCCTGCTGCTTGCCGCAGAAGCAGGTGTAGCTGCGTGGCGCCTGCGCAGCGGGGTAGCTGAAGCGGCACTTTGGGCAGCCAAATTCGAGCTCGTCCCGCGCGGGCGCGCTGCCGTTGGCGTTGTGGGCGCGGAGGGACGCCGAGTCGATCTGGTTGCGGGCCCAGTCCTGGGGTGTTCCAAGCCAAATTGGAGAGGAGGGAGGGCGCATGGGCGTGGACGTTGGTGCGGCGTTTGTGCCGGCGGCGAGGTGCGCCAAATGCAGCAAGTGCGCGCTGTGCCACTGCGTGTCGGCGTTGTGGCTGACCGACAGGATGTGCAATGCGACGCAAGCCCACCCTGTTTGGCCCAGGGCTGGTCTTGTGTGTTTGCTCTACCCAGCCCGGCTTGAGCCCGCACGCCTTGACCCAGCGTGCCTTGGCCCCTCCTGCCGTGGCCCCTACTGCCCTGGCTGCTTTGCTTTGCGATCCTTCAGTCCGGCTGTCCTCGGGCCCGGTTTCCTGGGCCCCGCTTTACATTGCATTTGAGCTCAGGCAAGGCCTCCTACTCCTCAGCCCCACTCTCCTGCCACCCGCTTTCCTTGGAGCCTGGCAATGCCTCACCTGCATGCATGGCAGGTGAAACACGGCGAAGCAGGAGCCGCCGCAGTGCCAGATCGCCTCGGACGGCTTAATAGATCCGAGGCAGATCAGGCACATGCTGTTGGACGCGCCGGCAGACACCCACTCAGCCACGCGCGCCAGGCCCTGCGCAAAGATGGCGTCCCTGCGGAAAGGATGGGCATGCACACACAGCATAGACCCAAGCAAAGGGGGATGAATGGTGTGGTGGATGTGCCAGGCGCTACCCTTAATAACTACCTCGGACCTTCAAGGTGGTGATGCAGCTGCCTGCGTCACAGCGCCCACGCTTCGGGGCGCGTCCCCGGCGAGGCCTGCGGCCGTCCGCCAGCGCGAGCGCCCCGTTTTGGGAGGGAGGCGGAGGCGCACCTGTCCTCGTCCTCGCTGCCTGACAGCTCGTCGCAGGCCTCCATGTACTTTTCAAACAGCCGCCCCTGGACGTCGCCAAGGGGCCCCTCCTGCACAGGTGACGTGTTTGCGCGCACGAGCTCATGAATTTTGCGCTAAGATGCGAGCAGCATCGCTGCGCGCACAGCATGGAGGTCATGGGGCAAGCGGCTGGGTCCGGGGCGAGGCGACTCATGCTGGGCTGCCGCGTTGCACCAGCCAAAACTGAGCGTGCTTCATGTAAGCTAGGTGCAGCCGACCCCGCAAAGTTTGGAGCCTGCCCTTGTAAGTTATTGCCCTCACCTGCTGCTCATCACCGCTGTCATCCAAAGCCTCTGCGGCCCACTTGCTGGGCATGACCGCCGCTGCGACGACACCACGGCCGCGCCCGCCGCTCGCCACCTGCGGCATCTTGAGCGCTTTACTGCAGCGCGGCTGCTGCTGCCGCAATGCAAGAGAGGTTGAGTCGCCCGCTGGTGTCGCTAATGACGCGGCTTCCCAGGCCGAAGTGCAACAATCGCGGCTGTCGCAGCAGCGTCGCCTACTGCTGCGTTTCAGGCTTGGCGGGAGTATCGCCGCCACTGGGCTCCACGGGCAGCGTTAGATCAGGCTTCATAATGGTATGCACGACCGCTGCACCTGCCATCAAGGACGCTAGAGCAACCGCGTACACCTTCAGCATTTCAGGGACGAACATCGCTGATCTGGCGTTGATAACAATTTTCCCGGCTCAGATATCAGTGTGATTTTGATAGACCTGCACATCGATGATTGGAAGTTGAGCGAAGCCAGATCAGCAGCTTCCTTGATCCAGCAGCTTCTTCCAGGCACAGCGATACAACAGGCAATGAGGACACCATCCCTTGGTGTCCCTTGGTGTCTAATCTTGACCCTTGATTCAACTAAACGCGCACGCTATTGAAGGGGAATGACTGCGATTAACTGAATCCATGGACGTTGAGTGGCGGGTGAGTGAGTGAGGTGCTGGTAGCGCGCCTGGCCTAGAGCAGCAGGGGGACGAGGATGCCTGCAGTGGGCTCATAATCACATGGGCAAAGGCTCAAGTGGTCGCACAAATGCCAGCAGGAGAAGGACAGGTGGTCAACTGTTGAGGTGCGAACCGTGCCTCCGGGGTCTTTCTGCTTTCCATCATGCGCCGCCATGTGTCTTGTTGAGGTTGCGCGACGTCATCTTGTGTTGCTGAGCAGGGGAATCATCCTGAATGCGGTTACACACATGAAAATGCAGAATAAAACATAGCCGGGGCCTTTGAACCCCTCGCCCTCAAAGCAAACATCCCACAGCCTGGCTGAAGCAACGCGACATGCACGCGCTGTTGCGCAGGGTGTTTGCGCGTAGGAAGCAGATTAAAAGCGCATGTCTGGTGTCCACATAGCTACGAGGTGCGCCCACAAGGTCGCGCAAGGCGGGTCAAACGATCCCCAATACACGAGCCATACCATCTAGCCGCCTGCCTGCTGCCACATTTTGAATCTGCGGCTGGGGCCGCCCCGCCCTTGTTGCCCGGAACACCCGCAAGTGGCAAATGCAGACCGAACGGAGCACCAATACACCCTGGAACCAAAAAACGTGGAAGGTAGACGCACGGGCGCAGGCCCGAATGCGGGGGCCAGAACCACCTTGCTTGCAGCGCTGCGCCCGTCCGCATCGCACTTGAAAAATCCTCAAGTGACGCCATCGACACGCACCCACCCCTGGCCCGTTGAGCATTAAAACGTACATGTAAAGTTCGCTCGCCCGCACAGCTGCCTCGGACCCCGATCCCACAGGCTGCCGCCGGGCAAAGCAGCACGACTGGCGCAGCCAGCTGCCAGCAGGCTCCGCAGAGTGCGCACCAGGCACCCCCACACTTCATCCTGCTCTCGTTCCGCGTATCAATGACTGGCAATCAGTCCACACCAGCCTGGCCCGCGAACCTGACCCCCTCTGCAAACTGTATTGTGTTGCAGCTGCTGCTCCCCGACGCCCGCCAGCTGCGCCCTCAGACTGCCGTACGCACCACACCACCACTGCGAGAAGGCAGCACGCGCACGTGCATCCGCCGCCGACCGCCACCAGCCGCGCGGCCACACACGGCGGCCCGCCCCCAGGAGGGTCGCGCGCGCGAGACCCGCCGCCCGCTGCGCGTCACGCCGCCGCTTCAGAAGAAGTGCTTGGGCAGCGGCGACGTGGGAGTGGGGGGCATCTCCTCCTCGGCATCCTCGGTCAGGGGCACCTTCTCAATCAGCGGCCTGCGCGCGGTTGCGAAGGGGGCGGCCAAAACAGTCGTTTCGAGAGCGTGAGGAGAGGAGCGCGAGCTCTGGTGACTTCAACACTGTACTACTGGTGAGGGCAACGCGCCAGTCGATGGACGGCCCTACTCCCCAGGTGTTGGTCCTGGGGCTTGCCTTTGGGTTGCTGCAGGGCCCCACGCCCCAGCCCCCAGGGAGCTGGCAGCCCCAACCCCGGTTGCTCGCAGGCCTCCCAAACCCCTGCTTTGAGAGGCAGGGCTTGCACCACCAATGAACCACATAACCGCCCCTCCCACCTCATCTTGAGGACGTAGAGGGCCTCCAGGTACCTCTTGGTCTCAGCCCTGTCCAGGTTGGACACGCGCTTCCAGAAGCTGTGGGGGGGGGGGGTGACGGGCGGTGGATGGGGTGACAGGCGGTGGATGGGGGAGGAGCGGGAGGTGGAGGGGTTGAGATGATGCGATGTGCGC
>NW_014009933.1:0-2845 GCF_000611645.1 Monoraphidium neglectum
ACGCGCCCCAACCACCCCACCCCATTCGCGTCCCCGCCTCTTTTACACTCTCCACTCTTGCCCCTCCCCCTCAGCGCCTCACCCACCCACCCCACCCCATTCGCGTTCCCGCCTCCTTCACCCTCCCATGCCCTCGCCCCTTCCCCTTGGCCCCAGGACCTGGAGGACTCGGACTTCCGCCTCATAATGGGGGAGCTTCTGCCCTACGTCAAGGTGGGGGTGCAGCAGGCTGTGCGGGGTGAATGCGCGGAGACTGACGCACAAACAGCTTCTGGGGAGGTGTGGTGGATTGTTACTTCTTGAGCACTGCCCTGCACGTTCCGCACGGCCTTATGCTGGGTAGACTGACTTCATCGTTGTTGGTTGTGTCGTTGGTTGTGTTGAAGGGCGTTTTGTTGGTGGTGATGGTTGTGGTGCTACACTGTTGATTTTATGGCCCGTTCCCTGACCTCTTTCTGACAACCTCGGACCTCGGCCTCGGCGCCGCCCTGCCCCCCAACAGGACAAGCAGGCGGACGCGCTGCGGGAGAAGCTGGTGATGCGCCTGGAGCACGCCCCCGGGGGGCCCAAGGAGTGGCGCTGGCTGGCGTTCTGCCTGGTGCAGGTGGGCGGCTGCGGTTTGATGTGCTGCATGTGTTCGAGAGGATGCTTGCCGCTGCGGCTGACGCGGCTGCTGGTGTTGCTGTTGCTGCTGTTGCTGCCGCCGCTGCCGCTGGCGTTGTTGCGTGTGCTGCCACTGAGCAGACCAGCCTCGCGAATCGAGCAAGGGGCAAGGCGCATTCGTCGTGTTAGGTCAGTAGGCCGTGCCGAAGAGCGCACACCAGCCCTCACAACCCCCTGCCTCCACTTCTGGGGTCCCCTGCAAAAATTCCTCACAGCTGGGGTACAGCGAGAAGGCCACGCGGCGCTTCATGGACTTGACGCGGGCTTACAAGCACACCCTGGCGGAGGACGAGGTGGGCGGAGAGAGTGGCGGGCATGCCGACGTGCTGTGGGGACGCGCGCGACCCAGTTGGGCGCGGGCGGGCGATGCGTTCCGTCCGGCAGGCGTCGTTTGCCAGAACAAAACTGTCGAAAATCAAGCCGTGAAGTACACAATGACAGGCCCAGCCAAGGCTGCGGTGCCAACGTCGGACGCGCCTCCACCCACCCACCCCCCAAAACCTCATGCAACAATTCAAAGGTGTTCGAAGTGTTTGTCAGCCTCGCTGACAAGGCGCGCAAGGCCCCGCCGTCGGCGTCGGCCAGGGCCGGCGGCGCGGGGGGCGACTTGAAAGAGAAGGCGGAGGAGTGGGCGCGGCAGCTGCAGGCGAGCGTCTGGTCGTCTGCCGCTCAGGCTCCACAGAGCGCTCTGGCGCTGAGGCACCCATTCGTCGCAGCGGCGCCGCGCGGCGTTGGGAGTCGCAGCCGCGCCACGCGGCGTTGAGGGGACAAGGTTGAGAGTGACTTGTAGATGCTTTGATTTGGTGCGTTGGCAGTTTGGACCCTGCGCTGAAACTCCCACCAACCCCCTCTACCCCATGTCCTCACTAGCCCGTCCTGTGGCGTTTCCAAGTTTGACTATTGTACGCATGCCTCACTCCTCACAGGAGGCGCGAGAGGCGGCCCTCGAGGCGCGCTCGGTCGAGGCGGCCGCCGCGGCGGCGCAGCGCGGGCGCAGGCGGTCCGCCGCGGCGGCGGCCGCCGGGGAAAATGGGGGCGGCGCTGCGGGCCACGGCGGCGAGGATGCAGAGGAGGAGGGCTCCGAAGGCGGCGGCGCTGCAGAGGCGAACACCGATGGGAGCGGTGATCTTGCCGCACACGGTCGCGGGCGGGCCGGCCCCGGGCCGGCTGAGGCCGCCGCGGCCGCGGAGGGCGGCGAGGGAGGGGCGGCCGCGGCGCCGGGCGCAGACGGCGAGGACGGCGCGGAGGGGGAGATCGTGCTTATGCGGTCACAGCCCGCCTTTGAGGAACCGGACGACGAGCATGGTGGCATGGTGGATGGTGGGGCCGCCGAGGGGCTCAGAGAGCAGCTAGAGAAGCTGGCAGTCGGGCCGAGCGGCCACGCGCGCGCGCGCGGCGGCAAGGCCGCCGCCCGCGGCAGGGGCGGAGGCAGCGGCGCGGTCGGGCGGCGCGCGGCGGCCGGCGCGGCCGGGCGGCGGGGGACGGCGTCTAGGGGGGACGGGGATGCGACGCCGTCGAGCAGCGGGGAAGAGCAGAGCAGCGGCGGCTCGAGCTCCGAGGCTTCGTCAGACGGCAGCGACAGCGATAGCGGCGCGGCTGCTGCTGCTGCTGCTGCTGCCGCTGCAAAGGCGGCGGCGGCGCGGCGGCCGGCGGCGCGGGCCCGCAACGGCCGGCGTGCTGTTGTGCTGAGCGACAGCAGCGAGGAGGATTAGGGGTGGGATTAGGCCGTGTGGGTTGTTGCAGCGTCCCGCAGTTGCCCGCTTCTAGTAACACTGCTGTACTGCTTCAGTACTCTACCCCTGCGCCAACCGCCAATTCTGAAGGCATCCAGGCTCATGATGTTGCAATTTACGTGCATCGACTTCGCATACTTGACTGTATGATTTGGGTGGCGACCGGTCACGCAGCTCACAAAATCGGCGCCCGCAAAGGCCCCGTGTACATGCCGGCATGCGTTGCGCTGCAAGGCGCGCGTGCAAGGCTGGGCTTGCAGATTGGCATGAATTGGCGCAAAGCATGGCTGGGCGCGCGGCTCCACACAAGCAGGGCGTTTGAGCACACACAGCCCGTCCAGCCGTATCATCAAGGCCTAGGCGTGCACAGGGGCGGCCAGGGTGTAGAAGGGCCAGGGGGCCGATGCCGCAAATGGACGGAGACGCGCTGCTGCTGCTGCTGCTGCTGC
>NW_014009933.1:3730-6717 GCF_000611645.1 Monoraphidium neglectum
CTGCTGCTACCGCTACCGCTGCTGCTGCTGCAGGCTGTTTCAGGCAGGCCAGGGGTGCTGCAAGGTGTGCGATACATGGTGTGTCAAGCTTACTGCCCGCCAGCGACTAGCATTCCTGGGTCCACTAACCCACGATGGAAATGGTGTCACTGCACGTTCAATGGATGTGCACACACATTCATTCAGGTGTGCGTGCACGCACATGTACTGTATTCAGGTGTTGCTCGCTGCGGCGTGGAGCCGGCCTGGGATGTGTCATGTTGCCCTGGATGTCCGGTCCAGTTGCGGGGGGGTGGGGGGGGGCAAGGCCGCAGGCTGGTGCAGCCACTCAAGCGTACGACAAAGCAAAGCGGCAGCTGCAGTGAGCGGGCGACGCCCAGCCACGGGTTTCCCGCCCACGCCCTGCACCAGACTCCAAGCGGGTACGACTGTGCGCCGCGCCCAAAGGCACGCACCCACGCAGGCTTGCGCGTACAGAAAGCTCATAAACAAGTGGTGCTTGACGAACGACTCGGCTTGCGCGCCGGAAGGGGCAGGTATATGCAGGGTACAGCGTGTGTGCGCGCGTGTGTGTGTGCGTATGTGTCATACACGAACGATGGGAGCAGGTGAAGACACATGCTGAGCCGTGCCATCAAGGCCGGGCTAGGCCGTCGCATCGCTTGCAATCTGACCCGCGCTGCGACGCCACCAAGGAGTGGGTGCGGACTGGCCTCGCATGGTTCACCGAGTGGATGTGGCGGCACGGTGCTGCTGGAAGAAGCGAAACACGTACTCACAGTAGCCCCTGCACATGTCCTCAAACAGCACCTTGCGGAACCCCACGCGATCCGGCGCCATCCTCCCGAACAGCGGCGAAACGAGGGTCGTGAGCGCTACAGCGTACAGGGCCATGTGCCACCGGCGCACGCGCTCCCAGGCCACCTTCAAACTGGGCCGCAGGTCGACGACCTGGTAGGGCCAGCGGGGCCTGATGTCGACGCACGTGCCCGCGTGCTGGAACACGACATGCACCAGCCCAGGGCAGCTCCTGGCGAGCGCGATCACCTCAGCCACGGACAGCTTGACTCTATCGCCGAGGCCCCCCTTGCCGCGCCGCGCCAGCCACCGCGCCAGCGCGCCGGCCGCGACCATCGACGGCCGGAAGAACACCCACATCGCCAGCGCGCCCCGCGCGGCGTCTCCAAACTCGCCGTCCGCCGCGGCGATCGCTCGGGCGGCCGCCGGTTTTGGCGGCGGGCCGCCTGTAATGGCGAACGCGACGTTCTTGCCCTCAGTCCATGCCATGTGGATGCCAGTGCCGCAAGCTGCGGGGGCAGTGGACATAAGGGCCAGGGTCTTGTCTGCCGCGGACGTGATTGTGGCGACCGCCTCGTTCTGCGCGTTGGGGCGGGACCAAGGATAAGGTACGATAGGACAGGTTTGTGATAGCGTTCCGCGGTCGCACGGCGTCCAGCTTCTTCCCAAGACATCAAGATGGTCCGGAACACGCTGGTCAGCGAAGGTGTTGGCAGCCCGCCGAAAAGCAGCCCGCCGACGGCAGAGCACGGCCAACGAAGCAAGCTGCTTGCGGGGGACGATCCAATGGTACCTCATTTCAAGACAGGCCTTCGCCCTGAGTCCACCCCGTCAGCGCTGGCGTCCCGGCAGTTGCCCCTGCTGCGCGAAACCCCCAGCCAGTCACCCACCTCTGCAGCAAAGGGCGCCTGCAGGCCCAGCACGAACAGCGTGAACATCAGCCCCAGGGGCCACGACTGGCTCCTCGCCCTCTTGCCGGCAGGTGCGCCGCCGAGGGGCAAGCTGCCGCGTTTGCTCGCGCGGCCCTTGGTCGCGCCCGGCGCGGCTGGCTCCTGCACAGCAAACGTTTGTTTTCGGGGGGCGTGTGGGGATGCCGACCTGAGGGTCGTTGAGGCAGCCCCCACCCTCACAGCTGCTGCTTGCATGCCACGGCCCTGCCTCCCCTCTAGAAAAGCCAACGATCAAAGTGGCATCTGGCCAATGATCAACGTGTCCAGTAGGCAGTCCCCTTTCCCTAAGCACCGCAGCCTGCGTACCGTGCGCCCAGCCGACGCCCCCTGGATGGCGGCCCCTGGGGGAGGGGTGTGGCATCTGGGCTCGCCGTCGCAGGCCCTTGCGCCCGCCGCGTCGCCCCGCCGCTTGCCGCCGACGCGCTCCCGCCGGTCCTCCTGCGCGCCGCCGCATCCGCCTGGTGGCTCGCCCCCGCCGCCGCCGGTGGCCGTCGAGGCCGCCGCCCCGCTCGCCGCGGCCGCGCCGCGCCCGCCAGCGGCCCGAGGCTCGGCCGCGGCCTCGCTGCTGCCAGCACTGGTGGGCTTCTGCGGCCGCAGTACAGCCGGGTGGGGCATGTTTGTCGTGAGAGCCGGTGCGCTAGTGGAAGCGCCCATCCACATGAAGGTTTGCTTGTATGTGTCCAGCCAAATGCTACCCAAAAAGTGCAACGAAACCACCGCTGTCATAGGCATCGACGGGGCGGCAAGAGCATGATGCGTCGCGACCGGCCGCGGCCCTGCCAGCGCGAGCCCTACTGATAAGCAGCGACAAGCAGCGCTAGCTCACGTCGTCCCCCGCGCCGGCGCGCATGAAGCCGCCGGGGGCGTCGGTGGGGCGGATCTCCACGTAGCCGCCGTGGCTGTCCATCCGATCGATCAGGAAGTCGACCAGTTGATCCTTCTCTTGAGGGATCATCCCCCCGGCCTCATCCACCCCGCCGAGCCGGCGGGCGCTTTGCTGCAGGTCTGCTGTGTTGGCGGTGCGAAGGAGGCGACGGAGCGCGTCCCTGGGCAGCTGGGCGGTGCGGCCGATTCCCGGGAGGTCGAGGGTGAGGCCACTGCTGACGCTGGGCGGCACCTGCAACAACATTAGTGCAGCGGGTGGATGCGGGGCAGTCGGTGCGGAAAGCTGCCTACGCACCAGGGCGGAGGCGTGGGGGTCTATCCGGCGGGGATGGTGTGTTTGGTGGTGGTGAGGGG
>NW_014009932.1:0-5831 GCF_000611645.1 Monoraphidium neglectum
GGTTATTTTTGTGGTGCAGGTGACTATGGCCAGCGCCTGCGCCTTTTGTAGAATATCACACACCTTCGCTGACACCTGGTCGATCCATTGGTGTGCTGGTGCACCTTGGATGGTTGCCAGCCTGTGCCGTTCTCCGGGGTCCTTCTGCAAAAGGTATGCGTTGTGCGGGTCCAAATCTTTCTCACGCGCCTTGATGAGCTCTGCTTGCAGGTCAGCGAGCTCCGGGCCCAGCTTTTCCCTCAGTGCTTGAGTTAGCCTCTGTTTGTCTTCTTGTGACATGGGCAGTTTGAGCAGCTTGGTGGGCGGGCCCCTTGGGAGCGGCGGCAGGTCCTGCAGCGGCTCCATGCCTAGGGCTGCCCATGGCAGTCTGACCTCGAGTGCGTCGTGATCAGTGCTGGCCCCTTCCATGCAGTGAGTTTTCACCTCCACCTCGCCCCCCATGTTGGCCAGCTCTTCCTTGGGGACTGTTGTGAGCACGTCATCAATCCTGCTGATCAAGCCCTTGCCTTGTCTCCGGAACGTTTTCAGCCTAGCATGTGTCGCGTCCGATGCGGGCAGTGCGTCAACGGGCGCGAGTCGCAGGCCCGCCATCGCAGCCCTATGCGCTCGGTCGTGGGTGTATGTACGGGGGCTCTCCTCCCCCACTGTCCTGTCGCTCGGGTATAGCGCTGCGTTCATGTCCCCAGCAACGAGCGTGTGTCGGGCATCCCTATCTGTTGTGTCTGCCTCCAGTTGCGCCCTGATGCCGGACCCCAGGTCGGCGCCTGCTGACCCCGCGCCGGGGACGTACAGCCCTACGATGCGGAGGCTGCCATGTGCCCGCCCATCCAAGAGAGCAGTGAGATAGTGCCCTCGCAAAGCGTGGTCTGTCGGCTCGGAGAAGGAGATGGTGCAGTGAGGCACCGCCGCCCTGCGCACTGCCACAAGAACCCCTGCTCTGGGGCCCCTGTCTGTTTCCAGAGGAGCTGCGGTGCATGCATAGCTGTAGCCATGCAACAAGGGAGTAACAAGCTTCTTTAGGACGCGGTTCTTGCAAGACTGTTTTGTTTCTGTGAGTACAATAATGTCAGGCGGCGCATGCGCTGTCTTGGCCATGAGGTCGCGCAGGTGGCCTGAGAATGTGCCGATTCCTTGCACGTTCAGCGTCAGCACAGAGAGCTTTGTAGTGCGGTCGAGTATTTCTCGGTCCTGGCGCATGGCGGCGGCGCGGTCCAGTTCCGCCCGTTCCTTGAGTGCGCGAGCTGCCTGCCGCCGCGTACGCTGGCGTTCTCTCTTTTCTGAGTTCCTTCCACCAACAGCAGGTGCTGGGTCGGGCACTGGGGCGGGCGCTTTGGTTGCGTGAGCCTGCTTGCGCGGCTCGCCTGTGGCGTTGCCACTACTGTCCATCTCCGCAGTCTCAGGCACCCATGCTGTAGGAGGCACGAGTGCCGCAGCAGGTACTGCCTTGAATTTCCAGAGGTCGGTGATGCGCTTCTGCCGCGCGTCGGTTTGAATCACCATCCGTCGTTTCTGACCTGCATGTTTTGAGACCCCCTTATGGGCTGGTGCACAATATTTGAGGGCGAACTCGCGTCGTTGTGGCCTTAGTACCGGCGCCTGTTGAGTAGGCACGCGTCCCATGGCCGCCGCTGCGCCCTCGTTCCCGGCTTGCGGGGTGACGGCGGTCGCCGGCTTCAGTCGCCGCTGCCCCTCCTCATGGGCCGCAGCCGCCTCATTCCCCCGCATGCCCGTGCGTTCCGTCAATTCTGTTGGCGCGTCTCTGCGGCTGTGTAGGTCTGAGGCGTTGTGCTTTCCAATCTCTGCGCGGCGGGCGATGGCCGCATTCGTGGGCATCGCATTTGCCCCGGCTCTGCGGGTGGGGGCTGCGCTAATGGCCAGCCGCAGCTGGGCAAGCGGCACTGCTACAAAGTTCGCGGGGGGGCGCTCTGCCCCTCCCGCCCCCCTGCCAGGTTGTGCCCCAATTGTTTGGGCGCGGGCGGCGTCGATGGGAGCCAGTACGTTGACGCTCCAGCCCCCCGTGGTCACTCCATACTCCCAGTCAGCGTCGGTCATCCTTTTGATTTTGTTTCCGTTGGCGCCGAAAGGGATAGAGTCCGCTTCGTACCAGTGCCCCTCAGCGCCTTTCACGAGGGCGATCCAGTGGTCGGGTGCGTGAACCAGTGCACAGTCACACCCATGGTGTTCTAGACGCCACTTCAGCTCTGTGCCTGTCAGGTTGCCCGGGCCCTCCATCTCCAATAGCAGGGGATGAATGGACACATGTAGCTCTGGCGGTGTGTGTTCATACAGCCACCTGTTGAGGGCTTCGGAGGTAAACCACCCCTGCCCTGTGTAGTGACCTGCTTCTTCACCCGCACGCCAGTGTTCACGCATATAGCGTACCATCGCCTCCCCAGGTATCGCCCGTCTGCCAAGCAGCGCGTTCAAGGCGTGGGCCCCGCAGAATCCTTGCTCCTGTGCCTCACAGTATGTTCCGGCTGGCGGTTGAACCCAGTGGTCGGCTTGGCCTTGCGGGGCACGCCCCCTGCGGAGTCGTACTAGGCTGCCGCCACGCAGCGCCCCCGGCCCAGCGGGCGTCGCTGGCTGTAGGTCGAGTTGCGGCTTGACAGTGGTGCTAATCGTGTGCCCGGTCCCGTTTCGGTTGTCCTCTTCGCACATGGGCGGTGTGTGTGTGTTGTCGGGATTGCCGTTTATGTGTGGGTGCGCTG
The DNA here is from genome assembly GCF_000611645.1 of Monoraphidium neglectum. NCBI lineage: Eukaryota > Viridiplantae > Chlorophyta > Chlorophyceae > Sphaeropleales > Selenastraceae > Monoraphidium > Monoraphidium neglectum. Next base: position 2,709 of record NW_014009932.1, read on the forward strand.
CAGCTGCCGGTAAGGAGGTGCCGGGGGTCATGCTGTGAAGGGCACGGTGGCATTCTCGAAGGACGTGGTATGTGCGGTGAGCGTGTGGGATGTGGCGGCCGAGCCACGCTGCATGGTAGGATCCTTTGCGCGGCTGGCGCCAGCCCTTGCGAGCTGTGGGCGTGCTGCTTGTGAGTTTGCATATTGCTGCGGACAGCGCATGCTGTTCCCCTTGCGACAGTCGCATGGCTGTGCGCACCACGTGCAGCGCCTGAGTGCGCACTGGCTCCTGGCTCTTGTTGCGTTTATACGCGGGCGCGAGCATGGCTAGCGGTGCAGGCACGTGTGGGTGGGCGGGTGCTGCCCAGCGTATGGAAGCTTGGCCGCGTGCAGCCGCCTGTTGGAGCCTAAGCAGTCTTTTCCCCCAAGCGCGGCGTCTTCTCAATGCAAAAACAGCCGCCGCCGTGCTGTATGCTGCTGCAAGGGCTCCCTGGAGGCAGGGCGCGACTGCCAGCATCATTACCATTGCTGCTGCTGCCATCTCGGGCACTGCCAGGTGAGCTATGTTCGAGAGCGTCGGGGCAGCCGCCGCCCCGCAAGCGTGTGTCATCAGCAATATTATAACGGGCAGCCGCGTCTTGTTTAGCCTCCACACACGCATCTCGCGGCATTGGGCGTTGCTCCTCCTTGCGGTGGACCACCAGAGCACACCTAGGAGTGCTGCTGTCGTGGTCCAGTCGCTGTCGTTGTTTGTCACTCCTGCGCGGTATGCTCCCGGCCTGTCCCATTTATGAGTTTGTTGGACAGCATCGCTGTCACTTCTAGTGGTCGCACAGCGGTCCGTTGCACGCGTAGGCTCAAGCGGCAACGTTGTGGCTGGGCTGCACTCAGCAGCTGCTTGTGGCGCCCGGAGAGGAGAGCGCGTGGTAGTGGAGGGTACCGTTGGCGTCAATGTGATCGGTACACAACTTCTGTTGCAGTTATGCCGCCGCGCATGGAGTTGATGCGTTGCAGCATGGGCGATCCCAGCTGCTGGACTGCGGCACATGCACCCTGGTGCGCTGCGCGTCGCGTCAGGGCAGGTGACCCTGGTGAAGTCGCTTGCGTGGCTTATCTCTTTTCGATAGTTGCAGGGATAAGTGTTGAGTTTATATAAGTTTGATGGTGTTTCGCGCCGCCCGGTGATTGTTTCGCGGTAGCGCTGGGTGTCGTGGTAACCATACTTGGCGCTTGGCATCCTTAAACTACCAAGACCCAGTGCATCTTCCCGCAGCAATGTAGTTTTTGCCGAATCGTGCGTCGGCTGGAGTTTGGCACTACTGCCGCAGTGGCGCTTCACTGCAGTGTGCTTTTCTGTCGGCAGGCTCGCCTGAGCAAAGGCTCCGGTCCCTTTCTCTGTTGCCCAGTTGCCCGCGAGGTTTAAGTGAGTTTCTTGAGCGCGCACTCGAGCAGGTTGCCCGCTCGTGTACCCGGGATATTTTGCTGTTGCGTGCGCGTGCGTTAGCGCGCGCCCCTTCGCAGTTGCCCCCTCTGCGGCCCTTCCGCGTCTGTCCATAAGGTTCAAGGTCGGCCTCTTGGAGGTGCCGCGCATTGGCAGGCAATCGCTAGTTTTGGCTGTGTGCATCACTGCCTGCGTGCCTGTCACTGCGCGCGCGTGCGCGAGGGCGTTTGCGGCTGATGTAGCTGTTTGCCGTGCGGCTGTGGTCGCGTCGCATTTAGAAGGCGCAATCACATGAGAGTGACGCGCTAGTGGCCTCTGCATGTGGTCAGTAGGGTGAGGAGCAGCCAGCCTTACATCGTCAAACATTGAGGTTTCACCGATGGGATGATGCGGTGTGGTGTTTGTCATGCTTGCTGCGGCTGCACCGTGGGCGGGGCCATGTGCGTGCGTGTTGTGCATACAAATGATGAGTGAATATGGGTTTGGTTTGAGGGCGGGGGGTCGCATGGGTTGCACAGCAGGCGCGCGGTCTTGGCCCTGTCCCACAGGCAGCTGAGCGCCTAAGCCAGTCTCCCTTGCAAGGGGGTTAATGCATCGTGGCGACTTCGGGCGCGGACCAGCACCAGGTCCGGCCAAGGCTTTGGTGGCATACGGCGGCCCGTGTGTTGTGGCGGGGGCCCTTGCAAGGGGCGCAATGCCGTGTGCCGCCCCTGTCCCCGCTGATGCTGGACATGGGGGTTGCCAAAGCACGCCTGGCTTTTGTGATCGCCAAAGCAGCATGCAAGAGCACCACTGGTGCGTCCGTCTGCTATGTGTCTTCGCGCCTCCCACTCTTCTCTCGTCGTCGGCGCCGTCTTGCCGCGGGGGGGTGGGCTTGGACTTGCTGCCACACGCTTGCCTGCGGCAGGCCCCCGGGGCGCGAGCCCGACAGCTCTCAGTCCTGCGCGTTGCGTTAGGTGGGGTCACGGAGGGGTTGCAAGGTGGGCCAGTTTGTCGGGTCAGCTGAGCAGGTGGTTGGGGTGTTTGTTGGGGTTGATTGTTGGTGAGGGGGTTGACCTTGAGGGGGTGCGCGCCCAAGGCGCCGTTCATACCCTCGCCGCTCGCTTCAGCATCCCGTTCTTGCGCGCCATCCCCAGCTGCCAGATGGACCGCACTTGCGCATGCCCCGCGGCATTTGTGGCGCGCTGCGGGCGCGCCGCCTTGCTGACTCGCCTGGTCCATCATGGTCTCGTCGCCCCCGTCTCCCCTCCGGCCGTGCACTTTGCGACCCCCGCCGCCCGGGGTGCCCGCGCCGTCGGTCCCCCTCTTGCTGCTGAGGCCGGTGGCCGGTGCTGCTGGTGGGCAGGCGGGGTCCGCCGCGCTGGCGCTACCGGGCGTCGTCACCCCTGCCGCTGCCACGTGCTGCGCAGCAGCCAGCTCAGCCGCGCCGGTGGGCGCTGCATTGCTCGGCCCCGCGCCTGCCCCCATCTGAGGAATGCTCGTCTGGAAGGGGTGCTGGTGGCCGCCAGCCGCGCGGCGGTGCACCTGCCCGCGCGAGAGGTTCTGTCCCCCCCGAAGCGTCGCGTTGGGCAGAGCGGGGCCCTCTGCAAACTGCAGGGGTGAGTTCCCGGGGCCCCCGTCACCCCCGCACCGCAGGCGGCGGATACAGGGGTGGCAGGGCCGGTGTGGGTGTGGGTGCCGGCTCCCTCTGAGCGCATGCAAGC
>NW_014009931.1:0-870 GCF_000611645.1 Monoraphidium neglectum
TGTGTGTGTGTGTGTGTGTGTGTGTGTGTGTGTGTGTGTGTGTGTGTGTGTGTGTGTGTGTGTGTGTGTGTGCGCGTGCGCGCATGCGTGCGTGCGTGTACGGCGGGGAGCAGGTACACACAGATGCGTGTCCGTGCTTGCTTTGCTTGTGCGAAGCTCCCTGAACGCCAGTAATGGGTGCCCGAGCGAGGCGTACAATGATCATGCCTATATCAAGGGCGCCGGCGGCCTCACGCGCGCACGGCAACCGCCGGCCCCCATCACGATCAGCACCCCGCGGCGTGGCCCCACCCACCTGACCCTGACGTTGATCCCGTGGTCCCTGCCGTCGGGCCCAATGCTGCGGAAGTCCCGCAGGGCGGACACCAGCGGCGCCAGCTCGGCGCGCGCCAGGGCGGTGCAGCCTGGGGAGCCGCGCTTGAGCAGGTACTCTGAGACCAGAAGGCCCTGGTTGTTAGTTTGTGTGAATGGGTTTGCGTGTTGGTTTGTGATGACAACATTGAAGTGTGGCCGTGCAGTGTGTTTGCTTGTGCAACTTGTGTGTGTGTGTGTGTATGTGTGTGTGTGTGTGTGTGCGTGTGTGCGTGTATGCGCGCATGCGCAAATGTGCCTGTCGCGTAAGCCAGCCTGCTAATTGGCCCCCCAGCGGCCACACCCCCTCCCCTGCACTGCAAGCGGCCCCCTACCCCTTATGGCATGCCGGGGACCCTCTCTGGACCGCCCTGCAGCCCAACACACCGCAGCTCAGAGGCCCGCGCAAACTGATGGTTCCAAAGGGTCCGCACCTTGTACACGTTCCGCCACTTCTCAGGCGCCCGCGTGAGGCGGTAGCACAGCACCGCCAGCACGACGCGGCAGTGGTCGGGGCGG
>NW_014009931.1:1647-6603 GCF_000611645.1 Monoraphidium neglectum
GCACAGCACCGCCAGCACGACGCGGCAGTGGTCGGGGCGGTGCGTCGCGTCTGCCAGCTCAGCGAGCTGCAGCCCAGTAGGGCCCCAGGGGTCGCGCCGCGTCGCCTCGCGCGCGAGACGCTCGACGTGGGTGAAGGGGTGCAAGTGGCCGGACTTGATGGCTGGATGCGCGAAGGAGGGGCGTTCGGGTGGGCGGGGTGGGGACGTGGTGGGCGCAGCAGAGGGGTCAGCATGCAGGTGCATGGGTGCCCCAAAGGAGGCGTGGCGCGCACGCCGCTGGCTTCTGAAAGGGGCGGCCCCATGAAGGCAGCAACATGCAGCGGGCGCGGCCGGCCAACCTGTGATGTAGTCCCTCAGCCAAGTGTAGGCGTCCTGGAGCGCCATGCTGCTGTGCGTCTGCTCACGTGGGGAGCGCTGCTGCGACGGCCGCGTGCCCTGCTGAGGGCCTCTGCAGTGCCTCTACCAGAATCAGCTTAGTGTTTGCTACACGCAGACTGCGGCTGCTGTGGTCGCATGTGCCCCCGGAAGGGCGTCGGGGCGACGAAGCTGCACGCTGTAGTTGTGTGCAGCAGCGCAAGCAGTTCCGTGCTTTGGCGCGTGTCCCAGCTTGAGTTGGTTCCTGGCTGCGCACAGCTGCTCTTTGATCTACTTATGAACACCTAGTCTGCCGTCCCGCACAGGTTCGCTGCTGCAGCCTCCTTTCCGAAGCTCGGAAGCGATCAGCTGGCTGGCAGCGCGGCAACGCGAGCGTTGAAATACGATCAACTCAACAGGTTCGCTCTCCTTCAGTCTGAATAGCACCCAGTTTGGCGCGTCGGCGGGGCACCCCGATTGTGTGACCTGGCGCTATGTGAAGTGCTGACCCAAGACTGTCAAACGACTGTGCTTTCGCAGTTCCCAAGCCCATGCCGTTACGGTAATGCAGTCGGCCGCCGACAAACTGCATATCAACAGTGCAGCTGCTTCAAGTCCTCATGGCAACGGCGGCTCTTGCTTGCTGGGCGCAGGAAGGCGCAGCAGGCTTTGGTTTCAAGCCGGACGAGCCGATCGCCCACCTACACGCAGGGGCTGGGCGGGCGTGACGGCTTTGCGCCCACTTCCAGGGGTGTTGCAGTGACATGGCCCTGAATGATGTCTGCCGTAGAAGCGCTGGGCTATTCACCCCAACACAAGGAAGTCTGATGATTTTGCACTGACATGCAGCAATCATGTTGCTCGGTCTGGAGCGCCCAAGACTCCAAACTGCAAACATGGATTTCATCAAATGTCGCCACACCTGCGTTTGCTTGGCATGGTGACTACATGCAGCACGACACACTTCACAGTCCTTGTCTCGTCAGGTTCGGTGTTGTGGGGTATACCACTAGTGATCCAGGTGCTCAGCCCCAAAACGTTGTGCGCAAACCAAAGGCGCTCTGTGCAGCAATGGGCGCGCAGGGTTGGCACCTAGTCAAACAAGGGGGGGTGGGGCCCAGCAGCGGCAGCTGCTGCCACATGGGGGCTGTGAGCCAGGCATGTGGGTGGTGCTCGGTCTGTAGGTGCGCTCTCTATCGTGAAAAAATTTCCACGTTCACGAGCTTGCATTTGTTCTTGCGCAGCAATCGCGTGGCAAATCGCAGTCAGCACACCGACAAGTGCAGATCGCCGTTGCGTCAGGCAACTGTCACACATTGCATATTTTCTTGTGGTAGAAGTAAATACAATTTGGAGACGACGGATACGCGGCTGCTGAGAGCGCTTTCGGAACAGCCTTGTCGCATCAATGGAGACTCCAAATCTCACGATAGGGCGCCCCGCGCCGCGCCAGCAGGATGAAGCGGGCTATTCGGACGCTCTCGCGGGCGCGGGCACAGCTGGCTCCGCCCAGCACACCGACGTCGGCGTCAGCAGCGCGTCAGAGGCCCAGCGCACCGCCGACAAGCACGCCGCGACCGCCGCCGCGCCGCCGCCGGAGCTGCCCGCTGGCACCGGCTGGACCAGCAAGCTGCGCGCTTGGATCACTGGGCACGATCTGCTGCGGCTGACGCCGCCCTGGACCACCTGGCCTGATTACAATCAGGTGCGGGGTGAGGCGTGATGTCTCCAGTCCCATGTCCACTCCCATGAAAGCGCACGTAGCACCTTGTGCACCGCCCTTGCGAGCGCTCGCCAGCCACACCGCCTGAGCTCTCAACTGTGGGGCGCCCCACGGCCTGCGTGCGGCCTCAAAGCCTCGTCAGCGGCGGGCGGGGTGATGGGGCGGGCGTCACGATTGCAAGAGGCACAGCTCGCAGCTTCCCAACCGGGCCACGCGGTGCTTTCTCTGCTGAGGGGCCGCGGTAAACACCCGTAATCAGCCATGGCGTCATGCTGCAGCCCCGCGGGCGGGACTGTGTTTGCTGAGGGGCGTGGAGACGAGTGTGCAGCACGCGACGATCCGCAGCCCGGGGGCCGCGAGACAAGCGGCGACCATCGCCATGCAACACAGCCGACCAGGTGGCGGCTGGTTGCGAACCGGCCCAGCCGATTTCCTGCGCCGCCAACATACTATCTCAACGGGGGGGGCTGCTGACAGCCTCGGACTCGGTTTCTATCCGAGCAGTGCCCATTTCAAATAGGCTTTTTAATCCATATCGTGCACACGAGGTGGTGCAGGGCACTTGCGCAACCTGTGCGGCCCAACCATCATCGCGGGGCCCCAAACCCCATGCCCCCCTCCGCCCCCCGCCCCCTCCGCAGGTCGAAAACATCAACGCCCTGATGACCGGGCTGTGGCCCCACGTGGCCGCTGCCATCGAGGCGATGGCCAAGGAGACCCTGCCCCCCCTGCTGCGCGATACGGTGCGGCCGCGCGCGCCCCCGGTCGCCCGTGCCTGGCGCGCGCCCGCCCCTGCGCCGCCCGCTCCGTGCCGCCCCCGCTGAGCGACGCGGTGCGGCCTGGCCTTCGCGGCCGGGCCAGGCGGGCGGCTGCGATGTGCCAGAGGGCGCACACTGGGCGCACGCGTGGCCCGTCCCGCGCCACGCGGCGCCACCTGCCCGGCAGTACCTCCCCTCGGCCATCCAGCTCGCGCGCTGCGCCTCCCTCTCTGTGGCGCCGCCCCCGGCCACCCGGGGCCTCCCCAAGCCCGCTCCCGCGAAGCGGGTTTCTTGACGTTGGCGCCGCCTCCGCCCGCGCCGCTGCCGCCGCCGCAGGCGAAGCAGTATGGTGGCGGCTGGCTGGAGGGGCTTGAGTTGGTTGACCTCAGCCTGGGGCCGACGGCACCCAGGTGCGGACTAGTCCAGGGCCTTCCTGATGCGCCACCCCTTCAGGGGTCACTCGTCGCGCCGGCGCGAGCTCTCTGCGCCCGGCGCGACGGCTCGCCCGCGCCGGCCGGTCTGTGTGGCAGCCAGAACGCTACCTAATGGCCGCCGTCGAGCAGGCGGGCGGGCGCCCACCTCACCGCCGCTTTCACCAAACGCAGGGTGGCGGCGATGAAGACGTTTGATGCCTCCAGCGATGAACAGGTGGGGGCCGCCTCATCTGCCACCACATGGAATCACATGAACCACCCGGCCTGCCTGCGCGACACATGATCGTCGGTCTTGAGGGCGACCACAGCGGCTTACTCCCCCCCCCCCCCATGTGGGCGCGACGCCGCTTGCCCAGCCGTGCATCCCAGCCGTGCGCGCAACCGGGGTTCCCCAAGGCATGCAGCGGGCACCCGGCCCATTGTGGCGAAACACCCATGGGGCGCAGATCAGCCTGCAGATCAGCCACCTGCGAGCACGTACCACACACCCGCCCCTCAAAATATTTCAGTCCCCCACCACTGTCCTCCTCGCTCTGAACCACACGCGCACATCCAAACCCCAACTTTTTGAAAAATCGAGCAGCTGTTCCTGGAGGCCCCCGTCTCATGGGGCAGCGACCTGTCGGTTACTCTGGCAGTGTCCCTGCGCCTTCCGCTCAGCAAGGAGGCCGTGAGGATACCCATCACCCTGCGGCGGCTGCAGTTCAGCGCCCACACCAGGATCACCGCGCGGCCGCTGCTGCAGGAGTACCCCTTTGCAGGCAAGAGCGTGCGTGTGTGTGTGTGTGTGCGCGCGCGCGTGTGCATGTGTGTGTGTGTGTGTTTGTGTGTGTGTGTGTGTGTGTGTGCGCGTTGCTGCTGCTGCAGGAGTACCCCTTTGCAGGCGCTTTAGTGCGCGCATGTGTGTGTTTGCGTGTGTGCGTGCGTGTGCGCGCATGCGCGGATGCGCGCATGCGTGTGCGCAGTCGTGTGCACAAAAAGGGGCCTCGCTCCAAAGAGGGAGCGTGCGCCCGCAGGCGCTGTCGGGGGCATCGGACGCTGTGGCGTGGAACAGGCTGCTCGCATGCGGCTCACGCACAAGCGCCGCAGGGGGGCCGTCCTCGCCCTCTCCTCCCGGGCAAATAAACCCTTCCCTCGCTGGCTTTGCGGGGCACAATCGGCGGCGCAGTGCACCTCCTTGACCCCCCTACATACCCAACCTCCGCCAACCACGCCCATGACCAACTCCGCGCTTCGGCCCCCAACCCGCGTCCTTCCCGGCACCCGGCCCCCCCAACCCCATGCAGGCAGCGTCTCCATCACCCTCATGTCTCACCCCCACATCGATTTCGAGCTGCCCCTCACTCTCCCCGGCTTCCTCTCCACCAGCGGCGGCCTCAGCGGTGCGGCGCCGGGGGCGAATCCGCCCTCTCACCTTCTCACAGAAATCCAGCGCGCCGCGCGGGCCATGGCCCGAGCTGCTGGGGCGCGCGTGCACACGTTTGGCGCCTTGCTTCGACCGCCCGGCGCCTGCGGTGCCGCGCACTGCTGTTTGCGCTGCGCTCGCGCGTCGCATCGCCCGCGGCCTGCTCTTTGCTGTTAGGTTCGGCCGGCGGCACCTTGGCTATCCGCGGCCACCCCTGGGTCATTTCAAAGCCCACGTTCCGGCTACCGCCGTCAATCCCACTTCTGTACCCATCCCCGCCAC
>NW_014009930.1:0-5828 GCF_000611645.1 Monoraphidium neglectum
CGCCGCGGCCGCGCCGCGGTCTGCGCCCTCGCGGCGCGCCGCGTCGGCGGCCGCCTCGGCCTCCTCCAGGCGCCGCGCCAGCTCAGACTTGTCGCGCATCGCCGCGGTCGTGCTGACCTGCAGCGCCTGCAGGCGCCCGCGCAGCGCCTCCACCTCCGACTTGAGCTGCTCCCGGTCCTGCGCCGCCGCGGCCGCCGCCGCGCCGCCGCCGCCCCCGCCGTCGGCGCCCATGCTTCTTCCGCCGAGGGCGCCGAGCTTGCGGGAGAAGTCCGCGGCGGGTCGGGCCGCGGCGGCGGCCTCGGCGGCGCGGATCCTGGCGAGCAGGCGGCCGTCCTCGAGCGCGCTGGTGTCGACGCAGACGGACGCGCCCGCGGCCTGGGCCTCCAGCAGTGTCAGCTGCAGCATCAGCGCGCTGCTGTGGTACGCGTTGGCGACCTCCTGCGCGCGCGCCGTCGGCCCAGCAGAATGCAGGCGCGCGGTGCGATGGTTGAAGGGCGCCACGCGGGATTTCAAAAGGGGGCACGTGCAAGAGTGAGAGTTTCTTGGCGGCGCTCCCACAGGCGTGCCACTTGCCATTGGCAGCAGTCCGCAGGCAGTCAACTTTCTGTGCAGCGTCTGATCCTGGCTCTGCCTCGACCTCCCACAAGGCTTCCGGAGCACCAGCTCTTCCCTTTGCCCGCTTTCATGCATGACATGCTTTGCTCTGCGGGGGCGGTCTCACACGGAGCACCCACGTGTCGCGCCCAGGCAAGCTACAGGGGCGGCGGCCTCGTTCACAGGACACAGATATTCAAGAACATAGCATGCCGCGCTGAAGTGGCGACGACCTTGAACTGAGCGCATAGATTCGCGAAGCGTAGGAAGGTCTGCTGCAGGGGCGGCGACCCCGCGCGGGGCGCGCACCTCGTCCACCTGCTTCTCAAGGCCGGCCCTCAGCTCATCCAGCATCTCCAGCACCTCGGCGCCGCCGTACACGTCCGCGCGCTGCACCCGCCGCGCCGCCAGGTCCTGCACCAGGCGGAGGCACTCCTTGACGTGCTGCACGCGCTTGGCGCGCGCAAAGCGCAGCAGCTGCTGGACCTGCGCCCGCATCGAGCGGGACAGCGCGCAGTGATGAGGTGCGTGAGGGTGAGGAGCGGTGAGCAGCTGGACGGCAGGCGCAGAGGGTGAACACCACTGCTGGGGATCAATGACCTGCCTGAAGGTCGTGTGCGGGGCTGAGCTGGGACGCCATCACGGCGATAGTGCGGAGCTGCGCGAAGCACGGTTGACTGCGCGCGCTGCGGTCAGAAATACTGCCAACTCCTCTATCTTCAACCCAGGGCGGGTATATAGCCAAAGCTCAGATGTCTATTCGTGCAAGCACTCAATCCCCCTCCACAGAGCTGTTGTTTTGCTGATATTCGACAAAGTCTCAGGAACCGATCTGGATCTGTTTGATTTTGCTAGCAGCGTTCCATGTCAAGTGCTCCGACAAACTTGCAGCTAAAGAAGGAGGCGGAGGAGAAGGTTGGCGAGGGCGGCCGCGCGTGCAGCACACGTACTCGCCCCTGCAGCACTCATGCTTAGCCCACACAATCGTGTGCAACAGGTCAACTTATTGCGGGTTGCTAAGGCTGAGCTGGACCACTTGAAGCCCGAGCGGGTGAGCGGCCGCCCAGCAGAGCGCAAGCCGCCGTGGGGTGTGCCTGCTGTTGCCGCCTTATTTCTGTGATGCTGGGGCCCGACAACAGCCTGCGTGCCTCTCTGCTGCGCAGGCGGTGTATCAAAAAGTTGGTAACATATTCTTCCGTTCGGACAAGGCTCGCGCTAGCAAAAGCGTGGCAGGTGAGCTCGGGGCTGTGCACCCAGGCAATCTTTCAACATGCTTGCAGCGTGTGCATGATGGCATGCTCAACACAGTACCACATGCAAACCTTCACAATGCATTGCAGACAAGTTGGCCGCGGCCTCGGCTCAATTGGAGCAGCTGCCTGCGGAACCCCAGAGCAGATAGCGGGCTACAGCAAGAGCCCAGCGGCGTCGCGGTCCCCGCCAAGCTCCTTGGCAACGCATCTGCGTGCCTTGAGCGGCGCTGATGGCACCGAGGAAGCACCGTGCGCCGATTGTGCCCCGCCATGCGCCGCTTGGCGGCGCGGCGGCACATGTCGGCAACGGGAGCGCCGCAACCGTTGGCAGCGGCAAGGTGCAGAATTCCAAGGGCGCACCCAGCAGCAAGCAGCTAGACCAGGGGCAGCGCGGCCGTAAGCAACTGCATGGCAACAACAAGCAGCAGCAACACCAGCAACAGCAGCAGCAGCAGCAGCAGCAGAGCTACAGACCACCAAAGCACCTGAGCAGTCAGCAGCACGGGGCCCGGGGCCGCGGCTCTCAGCAGGGGCACGATGGAGGGCGCGCCGCCAACGGCATGACGGCAGCGGCCGCCTCCCAGGACCCTGCGGCAGCAAACACAGTCTCGCAGCCGCCGCCCAAGAAGCAACGCCTGGGCGTCGGTTCGCAGGGGAATCAGCTGCCGCGGCAGCAGCAGCAGCAGCAGCAGCAGACGCTGCAAGATCCGCGGTCCCACCAGCAGCAGCAGCAGCAGCAGACGCTGCAAGATCCGCGGTCCCACCACCAGCAGCAGCAGCAGCAGCAGCCACAGCAGCAGCAGCAGCAGCAGCAGCAGCAGCACAAGAAGCAGCACAAGAAGCAGGGGAAGCAGCAGCAGGAGGGCCAGCAGCACGCTCAGGAGCCGCAGTCAACAAAGCCGCGGCAGCAGAACCAGCAACATTCGCAGCACCAGGCAAGGCACAAGCAGCAATCACAGCAAGAGCCGCAGCGGCAGCAGGGGCAAAATCATCATCAGCAGCAGCAACCGCAGCAGGCGCAGCAGCAGCAGCAGCAGCCCCAGCAGCCGCAGCAGCCGCTCCACAAAAAGCCCAAGCACAAGAAGCGCAAACGGTTGGCTGAGGGCGAGGCCGCAGCAGGCGCAGCCGTTGCGATCGACATGGCATGCGTTGCCGCGGTCGCGAAGGCGCCACCTGGGAGCAATTGGCAGGCGCTAAAGCAGCAGCTGGCGGAGCAGGCGGCTTCGGCACCGAAGCGTCGCCGGCGGCAGCCGCAGGACGGCAGCGGCAGCACTGGGAAGGACAAAGAGGCCGCAGCAGCAGCCAAGGGCATCGCCAGCATCGGCACCAACACGGCGCTCACAAACGTTTTGGCGGTTGACTGCGAGTTTGTGGGTGTCGGGCCCGGCGGATCCATGGACGCCCTGGCGCGTGTCAGCGTGGTGGGTGTCTGTAGATGGCTGTCGCCAATTTGCACGCGCTGGGCGCGCTTGCCAGCGGGGGCCGCGGCTTGCACGACGAGCGAGCAGGAGGAGTGTTGACTGGCCCGGCGTCGTGTCTGCCACCGCCGTCCTGGCTTGGCCCCCTGTGCATGCTCCGCACGCTGATGTCGCTGCGATGTGCGCCGCCGTCGACATTGCCGCCACCCACACACATTCCCCTTCCCCTCGCTGCCTGGCTTCTCCCTGATTTTTCTGCATTTTTCCATGTCAGCAACTGTCAGCCATCCCCTGCAACTGCCCCGCCCGCTCCGCCCGATTTGTCACAGGTCAACAACGAGGGTAATGTGGTGCTGGACACATTCGTGGCCGTCAAGGAGAAGGTCACAGACTACAGGACCTGGGTCAGCGGCGTCAGGCCGCAGGTGCGCTGCCCTCTGCGGCCGCCCCGCGCGCAGCCAGCTCCGCGTCGCGTGCCGGGCGGCCCCCTGCTCCCTCGCGCGCTGCAAGCCTCGAAGCAGCTGTCGTCTACGCCGCCGGCGTTATCGCGGCCGACGGAGGGGCAATCGCACAGCCCCGGCCCTGGCCAGCCTGCCCCGCACACCTCACCGCGCTCCTCCCGCGCCCGCGCCAGGACCTGGTGGGGGCGCCTAGCCTGGAGGACGTGGCGGAGCGCGTGGCGCGGATGGCCGAGGGCCGCGTGCTGGTGGGGCACTCGCTGTCGAAGGACCTCAAGGTGTTGCTGCTCAGCCACCCCCGCAAGGACATCCGCGACACGGCAAAGTGAGCCCTCGGGACGACGCTCCCGGCCTGAGGCTTGCGACGGGGCGTGGGGTGCGACCGGGCTGGCAGCGGTTTGGTGCACCAAGCTGGGGAGTTCGCCTCGGAGAATGCAGTCGGAGCGGCGCGTTAGCACGTCACGCCACACCGGGCTGTGCAGCAGCCTGGCGCCCCTTTCTCGGGCTTCACTGCCTGAAACGGCGCGCCCAGCGCCCTCCCGCCGTGGCACCCGCCATCAGCACCGTGCTGCCCCATTACCAAGCGCGACCCCCCCCCCCCAGGTACCCGCCCTACATGTTCAGCCGCGGCGGCAAGCGCCGCCCCCAGGCACTGCGCCAGCTGGCCAAGAAGGAGCTGGGGCTGGAGATCCAGTCGGGGGAGCACAGCAGCGTGGACGACGCGCGCGCGGCGCTGTACCTCTACCACAAGGCGCGGCGGGAGTGGGAGCGCGCGGCGCGCGCCGGCGCGGTGAGCAAGCTCCCGACGGCGGGGCAGACGGCTCGGCGGCGGGAGAGCTACGGCGCGCGGGACGTGCGGGACGACCCGATGGCGGACCTGTGAGGGTGCCCGGGCGGGTGTTGCGAGCGGCTGGCGGTTGTGTGTAACTGCAACGGGCGACGCGCATGGCTTCGGTGTGCCCTCGAAATCGGGCGGAGCCTGCTGTGGCAGGACAGGCAGGCGAGTTATGAGGGGGGTAGACAGCAGGAGGAGGCGGGGCGGGAGTCGTCCTTGCCCGCGGCAGCTTGCGGCGGCGTGCTACATGAGCTTTGGGCTGTCGTCAACATGCGGCGTGCGGCTGTGGTCATCACCACGAGCGCCAGACGTGCAAAGCCACTTCCACTGGGAATGCAGCGCACGATTTCAGCGCAACATGTCCCGCCGCCAGGCGACTCTACGTCCCCGTCGTCGTAGCTCGCGCTGTGCTGGAACGGACGTCGGCGGCCAGTCACCGGACCGTCGCGACATTGTCACCAGCGCGGAATGATGTGGTGCAGCAGGTGGGCTTGCCTTGCGCGATCAATGAACAAGGTAATCAAAAACAAAATTGGATATATCTGCACCCCTCTCAAGGACTCTCAACGCTTCACCTCGCGTGCCCGCTGCCCAGCCTTTGAGCCTTGCAAGCTCGCTTCTCCGCTGCAACACAGGGTCTCAGACCTTAACGGGATTTATTCTTGTCGTTTGGCTGCCTACTAAGCACGACAGCAGTCATGGGCGCGGGAGCCATTGCCGAGGGTGGGGATGCTGCAGGCGTGCAAGCCCCCCTGAAGCTTGTGGGCTACGACAAATTCAAGCGCCACAACCCCAAGAGTGATCGGTTCAAGGTCCACCGGTTCCACCACATCGAATTCTGGTGTGCCGACGCGACGAACACTTACAAGCGGTGAGTTCCCCGAAAACGACAGTGCGTTCGAAAAATCCGATCGATTGACACGCCCCGGGACGCTTCCGATGGTCGGCATGTCGTGGCGGGCGGTGCGGTGATGGCAGCACGCATGCGTGCTCTGCAGCTCGTCACAAAGCGGGCCGCGGTGCCAAGCTCCTAGGCAGCTGCTGCAGCAGTAGGGTGTTTAGTAAATTGAGATCTGCACATGCACATGCACGTGCTCCCCCCTTGTGGCGGGGCTCAAGCATTGCCGACGCCAGCCATCTGCCTCCGGTTATCAGCCAGGTCGGCACGCCCTGCTGACCGGGCGCACCCCCATCGCAAGGACGACACCCGGTAGTGCGCCACCAGCAACGTCCCCCCCCTCTCCCCCTCTCAACACCCTCCCTCCGACCC
>NW_014009929.1:0-5827 GCF_000611645.1 Monoraphidium neglectum
GTGCTTAGCGCTGGGCCCGCCTGCCGGCCTGCGCACCGCCTGCGCTGAGCATGTTGCCTAGGTGGAACCACATCCCGGCGGTGGAGCCGGGCTGCGCCAAGCCGTGCCTTGCCAGGTGCTTCGGCAGGAACGCGCCTGCGGGGAGGGCGCGGCGCGGCGCAACTCAGCGTTACTCGGGCGGGCGCCCGGTTGCCGCGACACCAGATTCTGGCCGGACGCCACCCGTTGCTCGCAAAGCCTCGTGCCAGCGGCGAGCCAGCGAACCGATTTGGCGCTCGTCGCCGACCGCTGCACAGAAAGCGGCCAGCGGGGCATACTGTTGGCATCCGCGACAATTCAGGTCACTGCTGGCCCGCGCGTGGCCGCCCTGCTGTCCTGCCGCTGCGCGCACCGACGAGCGCCGTGGCCAGAAGGGTAAGCGCGGACAGGATGTCGAATAGGAGGCGCTCCATCACGTTTTGCTGCGCCTGACGTCAGGAAAGCCCAGGCTGCGGGCGTGCCGGCAAGTGGAGAGGACATTGAGCGGCGGCCGGGCGGCTCGCGGGGCCGCGCGCCGGCGCGCGCGGGGCGTGCGCTGGTGCCACATGAGACAAGCGGTGTGAGCGCTGGCTGCTGATTGTCGATGCTGCACGCCTGCATGCGCAGCTGTTCGCTTGATTCAGCCACTCACTGGTCCTTTGAATTGCCGTGGGACTGGACAGGGGGGGGCCTTTTCAACCGTCTGGACGCGCCGCTGCGCGCCAAAGCGGCAAACAACCTCGCGCGCGCAGCGGTCGACGAGAACCGCTACACGGGCGGGTGCAGGCCCTCCCGCCAGCCCCGTTGCCACTAGATCAGCGCCAGAAACCCGTTCGGCGGGTCCAGATGCTCAGGCCTGGCTGCATGGCGCCCTTGCCATATAGACTCGCTGTGGGCACACGCTCGAAAGCTTTCTGGGTATGATACCATCAATGTAGGGCGCCATCAAAATGATAATGTCTGCACAACGTGTACAAAAACGGTTGCATGGGGACTCGGCGAGAGCAGTGGTCGAGAAGCTGGGCAAGATGTACCGTACGGCAGAAAAGTGCTGCGGCTTGTAAGTCCTTTTGCTCTACAGTGTGCATGTTGATTGATGCATGTCTATTTTCAAGCCTCACGAGGCTGCTACACCGCTCACTTCCCACTTGCGCTACTGTTTCATACCCCACCCGCCGTTCGTCCGTTGCGATTGGTGTGCTAGTGCGTGGCATGATGGCTGTGCCCCCCACAAGCCTGCACATGCAGCCCTGTAGGCCGCTGGTTAGAAAACCGGACGGCAGCACGATGCCCTGCACCAGCATGTCCAAGATTGCACCTCGGTTCCGACGGTTGGCTGCAGTGTAGTCGCCTTCATACAGGAATTGTGTTGACTGCATTGGAATACAATCATCTAAGATAGACAATTACGCAGGGCTGAGGCATCTAGACACCATTGCACTACAAGCACCACTAGAAAACGCCGCGCTTGTTCAAAAATCCACAGACCAGCGTACAGGCCGGTCAGACTCTGATAAGCGGACTGCTCGCCTGGCGAAAGCTGCTACCGTGTTTTTCCTTACCATTGGCATAACAAGTCTGAGCAGGCGCAGGGGGCACCGGGAATGCTGCCGCAGAGCTGAGTTTTGCCACAGAGCAATGCCCGTGCGTCATGGTAAATGCGTGGGAAGCCACCAGGCTGGCCCGAAACTACTGCGGATCATACCTTGCCTTCTTAACTGCTGACCGGCTTCGGCGTGACGAACGCCGGGGAGCTGTGCGGTCACACAGAATTCAGGTGTGCAGAAGAGCAGCGTTGATGTCGGAGAGCTCCCAACGGACTGCCCAGCTTGCTGTGGCTGCAGTGGAGACTGCCAGGAAAAGGGGAGCCCGCTCAGCGAAGCCAGGCTGGCAAGGCATGCTTGGGTGAATTCAATCAATTCTTCCGGACACAAACATAGCGCCCATTCATGATGCGCACGATACCAGCAGCGAGCACCAGGCAGACACATCACTGGTGCAGGAGGGCAGCCATTGGCCTGGTACTGCGTCGGGCACGAACGTGGGTATTCATAGTGTTCGCTCTTTGCGCGTATCATCGTTCAGTGGAAAGAGAACCTATTCTTGTCCAGCAGACTCCTTGCGTGGAGTGTGTGCAGCAGCAGCAGCCACGATGCTGGCCACTCGCAGCCTCTTTGCGGGGCGTACCGTCGTTAGCAGCCGCAGCGTGGTGGCGGTCGCCCCTCGGAGGGGCGCCCTGGTGGTGGAGAACGCGCACAAGAAGGGTGCGGGCTCCACCAAGAACGGCCGCGACTCCAAGTCGAAGCGCAGGGGTGTGAAGGCGTACGGAAACCAGCCAATCAAGGCCGGTGGTATCATCGTGAGGCAGCTGGGCTCCACGGTGAGCGCGGAAGGCCATCGAACGGTGTGGCCAGCAGCCAATAGCTGCTCCAGACCTCATTGTCCGCGCTCCGCAGCCAAATGCGTTATAAGCGATACATATGAACGATTTCAGATGCCGCGGAGCTGCATGGGACCACTTGAGCTGCTGTCACCGTTGCTGCGCCGCCGCCGCCGCCGCTGCCGTTGCGGCGCGTGCAAGCTAGCTTTGGCTACTGCTGCTGCTGCTGCGAATGCATCCGCAGCCATGCCTGCGTCGAGGTGCAACTTGTGGTTGAATCAAGTTTTGATTGTCGATTGGCGCAGCTGCCATCGTGACGTGCTCAGCGTGGGGGTAGCCCGTCCATCAGCCTGCCGCGAAAGGTGTGGCCACTTGTTACACGCTGAGCAGCATCCGAAACCCCGACCCCCACCTGCAGTGGCACGCGGGCGAGAACGTGGGTGTGGGCAAGGACTACACCCTGTTCTCCACCATTGACGGCATCGTGGTGTACCAGAAGAAGGCTGATCGCTCCAAGGTGGGGTTGCTCTCTACACACTCACCTGGCATGCGTAGACGCGCCCAGGTGCTGTTCTGTGTGCGGTCGGTGTATCGCAGACGTTCGCCTGCGTTCGCAACCACCTGACACAAGCAGCAGCAGTGATGGGCCACAGTTCGCCAGGGGACGCAGGCAGTGCAGATGTTGAGTGCACGCAGCAAGCATGCAACGCAGCCGAGTGCAGCCGTGCAGCCAGCTGGGGTTGGCGCTCCATTTTGATTGCCATGTACTGTTACGGGACAAGTATGGTGTCAAACATTTGCACTGCTCTGTTGCTTTTCCCCCGCAAGGTGTCTGTGTTCCCCCTGGAGTCCGTCAAGGGCCAGGCAGCGGCGACAGCGACCCACACCACCGAGGCCAAGGCCGACGTGGGCAGCCGTAAGGAGAGGCGGCGCGCGACCTACAAGCCCCGCGGCAGCAGCAGCGCAGAGCCGGTGGCGACCGTGGCTGTGGTGGCGGCCAGCACCCAGCCGTGAATGCTCATCTTGGTACGCCGGCGCTGGTAGTGGCATGCTGTGCTGAAGGTGTAATGCACGCCGCTCATGCACTTAGCATGTGTGGTGCTACGAATGGCACAGCAAACCAGGCTGGCAAAAATGATGATGGACATGTACAGACATACCGGTGATTTGGTCACACAACCGCCCAGCATCGTGCCAGTTGCTCAGGGGGTGGTGCTGCTCTCGCCAATGGCTGCGAGCTGTCAGTGTAGCATACCTACACATTCACTCGCCAACTGCGTTAGTGCAGGTGGCCAAGGGACGCACATGATTGCAGCCCACGTGGCAGGTTGCGGTCTGCGCGGGCCTTGCGCTCGCTCCAGCACCCGCACACGGCACCCATGAGCTCAAGTGTAGCGGGTGAAGTGCATACCGTGTGCCTTGGTCGGCATCCCGCACATCTGACACAGGCCCGAGCGGGCGTGGACCGGCCCGCGGGTCCCGGCGACGCATCCCCACTGCCATCAGCAACAGAGTAATGATGGTTTGCACCCCCATTCGTGAATCTCGGCCCTGAGGCGGGGTGCTCGGCGGGGGCCTTGGGTGTTCGCGTGCGCATGGGGCCATTCTGTTTCGCGGCGCCAGGCTGTCCTTGACCCTAATATCTGGCCACATCCAGCACAGGGTCTCCTCAGAGCTCGCTACTGGGCTGATCTGGGATAGGGAGCATCGCAGCTTGGGTGGTCGGGCAGGAGGCGCCGTAACCATTGCATTCTAATCTCTAACGGTCAGGTTCAGAACCGGGGTGTCGAGTGGGTCGAGGGCCACAAGGCCGCCTCCGCTGGCGTCTAGTGCAGCCCACGGCCCTCAAGGAACGTCCGATAGCTATTGATATTCTTAGAAACGCCTCCTAGTGGCTCAGCGTGGGAAAGGCAGCAGCCTGCACCCCCGCTTCCGGAAGGCAGCGCGCGTGGGCGCACGCGTGTGCGCGCCCCTTGCGACAAAGTCCGCTCGGCAGCTGGCTCTGTAGCTGGCAGTTTCTTGGCGCCGCCAGCCGAGGCGGCAGCTCAGGCAGCCGGTGCCGGCAGCAGTAGCTGCGGTCAGGAGCGCAGGATGCCGCCGGGCGCGGACGCCGTCGCGCAGGCGCGCGCGCTGCTGCAGCAGCTGCGCGCGCTCGCGGCGCAGCACGACCAGGTGCTGTCGACCTATGAGAGCCAGCTCGACGCCATGGTCGCGGCGGGCCCCAGCAAGCTCAGTGCCAAGGCGCCCAACAAGCGGCCGCTGCTGAGCGAGCCCGAGGGCCCCGAGGCCAAGAAGCAGCGGCTGGTGGCGGAGCAGCACCAGCGCCGCAACGCGCTGTGGCACGAGTGCTACAAGGTGCTCGACCGCTGCCGGCGCAACCAGAAGGCCGAGGCGTTCAAGAAGCCGGTGGACCCGATCCGCATGAAGATCCCCGACTACCCCCTGATCGTGAAGCACCCCATGGACATGCAGACCGTGGGCGAGAAGCTCAAGCACCGCGTCTACAAGGACCCGGCCGAGTTCGCCGCCGACATGCGGCTGATCTGGCATAACGCGCAGCTCTACAACCCCCCGGCGCACCCCGTCGCCGCGGCGGCGCTCACGATGAGCGAGTTCTTCGAGAGGGCGTGGGCGCCGCTGCAGGTGGAGAAGCAGTGGGCCGTGCAGCAGCAGGAGGAGGACCTCACGCGCGAGGTGGGGCACGTGATGGGAGGGGGGCAGAGGGGTGACCCGCAAGGCAGCCGCACTTGCAGGGTTATGCCTAATCGGGTGCCTGCATGTGCCGGCGGTCCCGCTCGCGCCCTCCATGGCAGCCTTGTCCTCCTGTAACTTGCCAACCATCTCATCCCCCGCCCTGTCGCTCACCCTGCCAGCCCTCCCGTCAACAACATCCCATACACAAATACACGCATGCACGCACTCACCCCCTCCCAAACACACACACACACACACACAAAACACACACACAAACACACACACAAAACACACACAAAACACACACCACACCCTCAGGCGCTGCAGGGCAAGATGGACGGTCTGCCCAGCCTGGACCTGCCCAAGCAGCTCAAGGACAAGCGCGACATGCTGGGCCACTACATTGCGGCGCGCGACTACAACGAGGGCCTCCCGCCGGGCGCGCTGGGGCCCTGCGACCCGAGCCGCGCGATGTCGTTCGAGGAGAAGCGCAAGCTGAGCGCCCACCTCACGCAGCTGCCCAACGAGCAGCTGCAGGGCGTGGTGGAGATTGTCGAGGCCGCGCTGGCGGTGGGTGGCGCTGGGGCGCCGGGGCGCGGGGGGCGGCAGCGAGCTTTTGTGGGGCCCGGCCGCGTGGGTGTGAAGCTGCCGCGCAGCTCGCCGTATCGACCAGGCGCATGCGGTGAGCCGGCTCGGCGGGTGAGTCCAATCGAGGCGGGCGGCCCACGTAGTGCC
>NW_014009928.1:0-5824 GCF_000611645.1 Monoraphidium neglectum
GGGCCCGCGCGGCGCCCGTCGGCCCGGCGAGGCAGCGGCCGCATCCATGGTTGCTGCGACGAATCCTGGGCTGCAGGGACGGATAAAGGTGTTGGGGCTGGCAGCGCGGTTTTGGGGCAAGAGCCATGTGGATGAGTCGCATCGATGATCGGCAGCGCTCGAAAGGGCGGGTTTTCATGTGCAGCCAGTGCTGGGAGCCGAATGTGAAATCGAGGCCGCTCGCGGCCCAAAAGCGCTCCCGGGACGCACGCGCGCCACCCAAGATCAGCGAAGCCCCGCGCCGCAAGGGTCGGCACCGGCGCGCCGCCGCCCCGCCTTCGCGGTGCGGGGGTAGGGCAAAATGCGTGTCTGCCTCACAGATCATCCCGTGCCCAAAGTAGGTTTGAGGGACGCCGGCGGGCGGCGCCGGCTGGCGTCCCATACCCGAGAAAGGCCCGCAGTGCGAGGGGCGAAACAGGACCGGCGCTCGGTCAGTCGAACGAAGCGGCGCCCTCGCTCCGCAGCTGTGCGGCAAGCGAAAATGCGCCCGCCCCCGGCCCGCCGCCCGGGCTGCACGCACGCGCGCCGCGGCGGCCGCGGGCCGTGCAGGTGCAGCTTCGGGGCAGCTGCCGATGCAGGGTAATGGGACCGGGGGCGGTTTATGGCCGTCTAGCTGGAAAAAAGGGTGCCCGCAGGCCTGGCCGCGCGGGCCGGGCGGCTGAGCGGGGCGAACAAAGGTGGCGCGTGCGGGCGCCTGGCGGGCCGCGCGGCGCCAATGCTGTCTCGATGGGTTGGGCCGTGTCGGCACTGTTGTCTGCCTTCGAAAGAGCTAGAGTCGACCGTGCGGGGCCACGCCGCGCCCGCCCCTCCCAAAGCAAGTGGGGCGCAGCTCACCCGCCCCTGCGCCCGCCGCCGCCGCCGCGGCGCATCAGGCGCGTGGCGCACACCTTGGGGATGAAAACGCCTGTCCCGCCGCCGCCGGCCCAGGCGGCTGCGGCGGCGGGCGGCCCGGCGCGGGCCGCGGCAGGCATGGCGGCGAGCGGCGGCGGCGCGGGGGCGCAGTAGAGCCCCGGGGGTGGTCCGGCGTGGTGCGGCGGCCTGCCGGGCGGCAGCGCCGCGCAGCGCGCCTCCGTCGCGTCTAAAAAGAAGACGGTGCCGCTGTGAATGCAATGCGGCAGAAGGGCGGGAGGCAAGGTGAGGGCCGCCGAGGGTCTGGGTGGCTGGACGGGGGCAGCCCGTCACGCGGGGCACAGGCAGGGGGCGAGGGTTTGCGGCGGTCGTCGCAATTCGCTGCTGCGCGGCGCCCAGCGGCGCTCGCGCGGGCGCACCTGGAGGGCAATGTTTTCTCGGCCGCGGCGCCCCAAGCCAGCGACAGAGGCTGCGGCGCCGCCGCGGCGGCGGCGAAGGCGGCGCGCGCATGCTGCTCCTGCAGCAGCTGCTGCTGTTGCTGCTGTTGGTGGTGGTGCTGCTGATGATATAAGGTTTCGTGAGACACCAGCGGCTCCTGCAGCAAAAAAGTCAGCTGCGGCTGCTGCTCCCGCGCCGCCGTCTGCACCTGACGCGAGTGCGACGACCCTGCCGCCGGGCCCGGCTGCAGCAGCAGAGGGAGGCGCTGCTGCTGCTGCATATAGCTTTCCTGAGCGATGATCTGTTCATGCAGGTTGTACACGAGCTGCGCTTGCTGCCGCTCCTGCAGAATCGCCGCCTGCCCGACACCGCCGAGCGCGCTTCCAACCAGCAGCGCGCGTGGCTGCGCCGGGCCGGGCAGCTGCGGATCGGCGGCGGGTGCGGCGGCGGGGGGCGGCGTGGCGCGGCGCCACAGGGCGCCTCCGGTATGCGACTTGAGGGCTGCGGGCACCGGGAAGCTGCCTACGCCCATGGCGGCGCTGTCACTCGCGCCAAGCAGCAGGCCAGACGGCAGGGATGATGCGCTGTCCAGGCTGGCCAACTGCTGGCTGTGCGCGGCCTCGAAAAAGCCGGCGGCGCCGCCACCGAGGCTGGCCGTGGTAGTCGGGCTGGAGATCGAGATAGGCGACGCGTTACTCCAGTTGCTGGGGCTGCTCGTGCCGTCCCAAAGGCTCTCGGCAGGGTGGACACGCGTCAAATCGGCGCTGCACGCGAGTGCGCAGCCCACGCCGCCCGCCAGGAGCTCCCACGGCACGGTATTCATGGCACCTTAAGTGTTGTTTTGCGTTGGGAAGGTGTTGCGGGCCACACGGTCGACTGTAATAGCTCGCTGCAAGATGCCCGGGCAGCGGACTTGCAGCGTGTCGAGCCCCACGCACCTGCTATTGCCATGTCGATCAATTTCATCTACGAATGATTGCCTGTGCATCAGCCTGCACGCAAGATATCGATGGGGCAGGCGTCTGGATGCTGCTGCGAGTTCGTTGTCGCATTTTTATCATTTCACGCCGACACTTGCGGCTGGCCGTCAGGATGCCGTAGCTTGGATATCGATTTTGAACCAGGTTCTCACCCTATTCAAGCCCTGTGGTGTGCGCGCACTGCTCACGGGCGGGGCACGGACCTGACGGCCGCACGAGTCGCCTGATGACCTAAACCAGTGATCGTCATTATTGCATCCCCTAAGCTCGCCGATCACTACCACATGCTAGCCCTGCCAGCCCCGTTCTCGACCAAAAACGTTCTGCAGCACCATAAGCGCAACAAGGGCTGCCTGCGCAAGGACCTGGCGCACCCCTGCCCTGCTCACGCTGCGGGACGGCCTGGGTGTTTGGCGCCAGCCTGAGCCTGGAGCGCGCCACCATCCTTTCCACCCCAAGGGGCCCTGCGTGCCACCAACCTGGCGTGCTGGGTGGGGCTGTGTCGCCCGCTGCTGTTGTGTGATGTGCGCTCGGCCACCGCACAGGCGGCCGTCATATCCACATTTCAGGGTGCCGCAGGCGGTGCCCCAAAGAAAAATCCTGCCGCCCTGCTCCCAGCCAGCGGCGGGGCGCGCAATGCTCGCAAAAACGCCGACCCGCAGCAGTGCAGCAAGGGCGGGCTGTGTGCGTCCATCTGCCCCCCCCCCTCCCCAAGGCATGCCAGTGGGGGGGCGCGCATCAACTGGACGTCGGGGCGATCGGAAAACAAACGTGTGCGCGCCGCTTTAGGCCAGCGGACAGGTACTGCACCATGCGCTTGCAATTGCCACGCGCCGCACGGCACGCTCGCGTCATTGATGTTAGGGCCTCGAGCAATGTGTGTGCCGCGCGTCGGCCGCAGCTAAGAAGGGGGGTTTGGAGGGCGCGCAGTCGCGCGGCTGCCGCCCCAACATGGGCTGTCCACCTTGCGAAACCCTGGCCATCTGCATCTGTGCGGGCCCTGGGGTTGCCGGTGCACCGCTGAAGGGTCGCTACAAGGTTGATGAGTCAGGGCAGCCGCACCCAACATGATGCGCAACACAGCGCGCATGGCAGGGGAGCACGCCGTTGGCCAACGGAACGGGAACATCGGGGAAGCGGGCCACCCAATTTGAAACGGGCCGGCCAGCCCAAGCTTGCATGTTTGCCGCTCGCACAGGCCCGCTGCATGCTGCTGCTTGTCGGGATGCCATGCCGCGCATGTGGCCAGCGCCATGTGCCTAACTCTCCGACAGAGGATGAGAGGAACAGATGCGGCACTACTCATTTCATTGAGAGCAGGCCATGAGCGTTCTGCGCGGGTGTATGCAGTGTGCAGTATAATTTTAGGCGCTCCAGATTCTCACTACCGGTAGCTGCGCGCTTCAGTTGCCGCAGGGCAGGGCTCGAACCCCGTGATACCAAATCGTGGTCCAACGGGCCTTCAACCCGGAGGCAAG
The DNA here is from genome assembly GCF_000611645.1 of Monoraphidium neglectum. Lineage (NCBI taxonomy): Eukaryota > Viridiplantae > Chlorophyta > Chlorophyceae > Sphaeropleales > Selenastraceae > Monoraphidium > Monoraphidium neglectum. The sequence goes on from NW_014009928.1 coordinate 3,785, forward strand.
GGCCCGGGGCGTTTTGATTTTTTTTAGCTTGTGTGTCGACGAGATGACGGTTGCCGGCAGTTCTCTAACCGCCGGCTGGAGCGCGAAGGCTGGCGTGAGCAGAGCGCTCACCAACGCCCAAACCGCGGCGACGAACGATGCCGCACGCTGCGGCGAACGCGGCTCCCCGGGCGGCTCGCCGGGTGCCACGCCAGAGCACGGCGAAAGGGCCGGCGTGGCGGGCAGCGCGGCGGTCGGCCGCGCCGCGCGGGCGAGGCAGGAGCAGCGCGGGGGCGCAGGCTCTCCAGTATATGCAACCGACCAATTTCGCATCCAGTGAGCCCCGAGATCTGCGCTCGCCACGCGCAATCGTGCTGCCCGCCGCAGAGCCCGCGCTCACTGCCAATGGGCCGGTCGCCCGGGAAGTCCAAGGAGGGAAGCTGGCCGGACAGTCGCACCCCTAGCTTGATGGGTCGCAGGGGCCTTGCTGAGACGCGCCCGCCGCCCCTTCTGCTGGGGCCGCGGCGGGCCCTACGCCCTGCAGGGTGGCCACCGTTACCGCCCACTCCTCCCCCCACTCCCAAAACCCAAGGTGCTTCAAGGTCCTGCCATGCGGCCGCCGCTCCCCCCACGACTGGTGAGTGCCGGGGGCCGGAGTGGGGCCGAAGAGCGCGGACGTGGCTGCCAAGGGGGATGGGCGCACAGTCGCGACGCTGCGCGGCCGCCTGGCACTTCGCCCCTGGCACGCCGGCGCAGCGCGCGCGCGGCACGGCCGGCGTCGTGCGGCGCGCACGGGCCACGGCATCGGCGCGCGCCGCGGCCCTTATGTGTCGCCCCCACTCCGGGACGCCCTCACGCACGCCCCATGCGAACCAAGCAACGAAAGCACCCGCCCCGTGGGGCACCTCTCGCGGCGCATGGTGCCGTTTGACTGCCGACCCCGCACGCCCGGCGCCCGCGTTTGCCCGCGCGAGTGTCCTCTGGCCCCCAACACCGCGCGCCCCACTGCGCCCTCTGCCTGCTCCACCCCCAAACAATACCAGGAAGACCTGCCCCTTTGTCCACCCCGGGGAGTACGGGCGCCGCCGGCCCCTGGCCACTTTTTGGTATGAGGCCGCCATGTGCCCGTCCGCCAGGAGGAACGAGGCCTGCCCCCAGGGGGACGCGTGCAACAAGGTGCGAGCGGACGCGCACCCGTCGCGCCCGCCGCGCCACACGCCGCAAGCGGCAGGCGGACGGGCAGACAGACAGACGGAAATCAGACTGAGAAGAGAGGGCTTCTGCGGGGCATCAGGCGGCGCGATGCGAGGCCGGTCGCGGGGCGCGGCTCCCCTGCTTCCCTTCAGCCCTATGTATATCCTCCCCACGTCGCCCCCCGCCCCCCAAACTGCCCCCCACAAATCAGAGCCACAACGTGTTTGAGAGCTGGCTGCACCCTGACCGATACAGGACCCAGGTGAGCGCGCGCTGGGGCGCCGGCCGCGCGGCCCTCCCGCTCGCCCGGCGCGGGCGCTCCCCTGCGCTGCGCCGCGGCGCCCGTGCAGGGAAGCGGGGGCGCGGCAAGGCGCGGCGCCGCGCCGCTCGGCGCGCCTTGCTGCTGTCCTTTTGGGTGGGGACAACTAGTCTCGCTTTGGAAGGGCCCAAGCGCTGGTGGGAGGCGGCCGAGCCCTCGCCCGCCCCGCCCCATCCCGCCCGCTCCATCTGGCAGGTCTGCATACAGGGCGCCGCCTGCAGGCGCAAGGTGGGCGCTTGCATGCTTACCTGTGCATGCGCTAGTACGCGCACCGGCGCGGCCTCTGCACCGGGCGTGGGCGCCGCTGCAAGTCGCGCTGTGGGCGGGGCAGGGGCTGCCCGCTCGCACGTGAATAGGCTCACTCATGCAACGCGTGCTCCCTGCAACAAGCGTGCTTGACCAACCAGATGGATCCTGCAAACCCTCAATCACAGATCTGCTTTTTCGCGCACTCGCCCGAGGAGCTCAGGCGCCCCAACACCACGCCGGCCGCTGCCGCCGCGGCCGCCCCCGCCGCCGCCGCCCGCGCCGCCGGGAGCGGCGTAAGC
>NW_014009927.1:0-3768 GCF_000611645.1 Monoraphidium neglectum
GGGGCGCGCGGGCCGAGGCGGCGCGCCGGGCGGCGGCGCCGGTGCGGGCGCTGGGGCGGGTCGCCGCGGTTTCTGGGAGGGTGGCGGGGGATGACGGCAGGGGAGAGGCAATCTGAGTACGGAATGGTGAGGCCGAGGGTGCACGGGTGGGCAGGCGCGGATCTGTTTGGGATGTGATTGCTGATGTGGCGTGGTGCACGAGGCCCAATGTGCACCACGGCGCTCCATTGCGCCTCCACACTAAGAGCAAGGGTTGTTAGATCGCTCAGAACCCTAGGCGGCACTCACTGGAGGCCTGCTGCATCATTCTGGCTTGGCGACGAGCTTGGGGCGACGGGTGGGGCGGGAGAGCACAGAGAGGGCCCGGACGGGGCGTGAGAGAGTACTTGGAAGAGCGTTGAAAGTGAATGTGCACGATTGAAGCTGGCGCGCCCTCTTGAACACACGATTCGGGGAGCGATTTCGACAGGTGGGTGCCTGCGTCCACCGCCGACTGGGAGTTTCGGAGATTTGCCGGGTGCGTCTGGATCCATAAAAGGCAAGGATGTGTCCTTGTTGCCCGCAATGCCGTGTAGCCTGCGATCGCTGACGGTTTGGGGTGCGGGTCGAATCCCTCGGTTCAGTGGCTGAAGACAAGCACAAGGACATAGTTGATCGTTTATAAATCCGTGGAATTCCTGCGGAGACTGGACACCCAGGCCGCCGGCCCGGCGCCGAGATGGTACAGTGTTAGCACAAGCAGCGACAGACAGCAGCACGGAAGCATACCGGGGCTCGGCGGGGCCTATAGGCAGCGCATGCGACATTCCAACTGCACCATGCCAAACCCCATACAACACATGCGCTCAACGAATATTGCCTGCGGCGGCGCCCGCCAGGCCAGCCGGCGCCACCCGGTCGTTGCGGCGTGGTGCGCCTTGCTCGTCCTCTGCGCCGCGCCGCCGCCGGCGCAGGGCCGCCCACAGCATGCGGCCGCCCCGCCCGCCGCCGGTAGCGTGGGCGACGGTTCGCCGCCCATCATCCCGCTGCGGCTCCTGCTGGGCACAGCCCGCTACCGCAATGCACAGGTGACACTGCGGGGTAGGGGTGACGGTCGGCGGACAGGGGTGGCGAGGTGGGGTTGGGGGTGGCGAACGACTGCTGGTGGCGATGGGAAGCTGCCGGGTACCCAGGGCGGCACTGCACGTGGGTGCAGCTGCCGGAATGATCTGCATCGCCCATCTCATGAATCACCCCAGCCGCCCCCCATGCGCGCCCCCCTTCCTTCCCATCTTTCAGACAAACCTGATGCCCAACCCCCACCCTGCGCATCCGCCTTCTTTCACCCCAAACGCCTCACCTCCCCCAGAATAGCATCACCCTCCCCAAAAGTACCCGTCCCCTCACCCGTTGACCCCCACTCGACCTCAGCTAAGCCCCGACGGTCGTTATCTTGCCTACATCCGCCCCTCTGGCGACGCTGATGTGTACAACGTTTTCATCAAGACCCTCCCGCCGCCGCCCACGCCGCCGCAACTGCCGCCGTCGGGGGCCGGCCCGCCGCGGCCTTCCTCTCTTGTAGCCGCCGCCGCCTCGCCTGCCGCGGGGCGGGAGGGTCCCGGGGGCGGCGGCGGCACAAATCAGCATCAGCAGCAGCAGCACCAGCAGCACCAGCAGCAGCAGCAGCAGCAGCAGCAGCAGCAGCAGCAGCGGCAGCAGGACGACCCCCGCAGCCTATTTGACAGAGAGGGCGTGGATGGGGACCTGCGGGTGACTAATAATAGGGGGGCCGGGATATCGGCGTTCAGCTGGGCGGTGGACAGCTCGGCGATCATTTACACAGAGGTCGGAGCACCGCCGCCTGCTGCTCTCCTCCCAGCCTTGCCGGAGGATCAAAGCGGTCGCTCTCACCGCTTTGCTCCACGCCTGGCTGGCGGCGAGGGGAAGCGCCCTGTATTTGTTCCTTCGCTAGCGTCTGTGTCCGCGGCGCGGCTCGCGGCGGCGGGCCGGCGGGGATGCGACGAGTACACAGGCGGCAGGACATGCGGCGGACGCGCCAATCCGCATGCAACGTCTTTCTGGCCCTTGCGAGCCCCTTATCTGTCACCCGACCATTGCGGCGCATACAATGTGACCATCCCCCCTTTCCACATCAGAACACCGATGGAGACGAAATAGACCACCTGTTTGTCGTGCCCGTCGCCGCCAGCCTCGCCGCTGCCGCCACCGGCCCCGCCGGCCCCTCTGCCGCGCCGCGCGCCGCGCCGCCGGCGGTCGACCTCACGCCCTACCCCGGGGTCAAGGCGATGGGTATCGTCGACAGCAGGCGGGCGCCAGGTTTTCTGTACGTCGGCCTCAACCGGCGGGATTCAGAGGTGCGTTTTTTTATACTTTACGGGCCTGGGTCGTCCGTGGTTGCGAGGGCACATGCCCCCGGCGGCGCGCCGATCCCTGCGGCTGCGCTGGCAGCCAAGCGTCGATCATGGGCCGTCGCCCGCCTCTTATCTCCCTTGCGCGCGCCTGCGCCCAGCAGCCCCGGCGGGCGGGGCGCTTGCGCAGGCGCACCCCCAGCCTGGGGCCCTCAGCTGTGATACCAGTACACCCACACGCCAAGGCGTTTGGCCAACGCAGGCGGCTGGCTCGCGCGGGGCCAAAACAGGCCGCTGTGGTCAGCCCGCCTCGCCCCATGCCTGCTGCATGCCCCCGATGCATTCGCCGTTTCGCCCTCATGATGCACCAATACATTTAACACAATTGATGGTCGAAACTCACTGCTGCTGCAATTTTATGTTTGGTCCAATCTCATGTTGGTGCAATATCATGCTTTTGTGAACCCCAGGTGTTTGACCTCTACAAGGTGGATCTGAAGGCGAGGAGGCTCACCCTGGAGGTGGTCAACCCGGGAGACGTGACGTCATTCCTGGTTGACTACGACTTCAACGTCCGGGTGGGGGTTTTGTTGGCAGGGAGAGGGTCGGCAGTCTTGCTGTATGTACAGTAGCTGTACTGCTGGCAGCTGTAGCTGCTGCTGCTGTATACTAAATACTGCTGCTGTATTGCTGTTTGGGGTCGAGAGATACGAGCTTGGGGCAGGCGGAGGGTCATGCTGGGAGTCTGGGAGGTGTGATTGTGTGGGGGCGTTCTGTGATTGGGGTTCGAAGCCGCATGAAAGCCTGGCACACATCAGGGCATGGGCAAGCATGGCCCGTGGCAGGGCGATTTCCCAGCCGGCGCCTCGCGCTATCCCCATGCCGAGCTGGACGGCGCGTGATGGCCGCTCTCCCTCTTATCTCTGGCCACCAAAAACTCCATCCCCAAACGAGCACCCCCCTCCACGGCACCGTCGGCTGACACCTTTGGCGCACAACAATCTCCCCCCCACCTCCAGGGCGCCATTGCCTACAACAACACAGACGGCACCAGCCACATCCTGATAAGGGACGGCCCCCTGAAGCACCAGCCGCCGCCGCCGCCGTCGGCCGCCCCCAAGCCCAGCGCCCCCACGCCCAAGGCCGCGCACATGGCCGCGCCCAAGGCCGCGCCCGCCGACGCCGACGCGCTGTTCGCGGCGGCGGCCAAGGGCCGCTTCACGCGGTCCCAGTGGGTCGCCGCGAGCGCGAGCGGCGCCGACGCGGCGCGGTGGCGGCGGCTGCTATTGTGGCCGTTCGGGGAGCAGGTGTCAGTGCTGAATTTCAACAGGCGGGGGGACGGGATCTACATCTCCAGCTCGCTGGGCAGGCGAGATCTGGGGGGACCCCTGGGCAGGCGGGGCCTGGGCAGCAGCGGGGG
>NW_014009927.1:4124-6172 GCF_000611645.1 Monoraphidium neglectum
CACACACACACACACACACACACACACACACACACACACACACACACAGACACACACACACACACACACAAATACACACACACTTACACTCACACACACACATCTTGAACACCACCCAAACCACCACCCTTGCCCCCCTGTCTGCAGGCGAGGAGGCCGTGAAGCGGGCCTACAGGAAGCTGCTGCACACCTGGGTCGAGCCCATCGTGCACGACCCCGACCGTGAGCGCGAGAAGCGCGAGCGCCAGGCCGCCCTCGGCGCCCGCCAGCGCCGCCTGGCGCTGGCGCGCGCCAAGCAGGACGCTGACGCGCTCGGGCGGCGGCGCGCCGCCGACGCGGCGCTGCAGCCGGGGGAGAAGGGGTTCCGCAGGCACGCGTACATTCCATCAGCTGCGAAGCTGGATTACGTGCATAACCCCGGCAGCGCCGCCAACGGCGGCGGCGGCGGCGGCGCGCGGCGGCGGGGGGAGGAGGACGAGGATAATGACGGCGGTTTTGGGGCGATGGCGGCGGTCGCGAACGAGCCGGGGCAGCGGCGGGGCGGGGGCGGCGGCGGCGGCGGCGGCGGCGGGGCGGAGCTGAGCCCGCTGGCGCGGCGGATGCGGGACATGCAGCGGAGCAAGAAGGGCGTCGCGGCGCGCGCGGCCAAGATCAGCGTCGAGGGCAGGAACATTACTCTCATGTGACGCAGGCGCGTCGTGGCGAGGCGTTTTTCGTTGTGCGGCAGGCCGGCCCCTCGTGTGCGGCGCGGCCGCCGCGCCGGTGCGGGCGGGCGAGCCACTGCGGCCGCCGGCCGGCCGGGCTGCGGCCGCCTGACGGACCGGCGCACCGCCTGCGGTGGCGCGCTTTGGCGGGCAGTCAGCTGGTTTCATTGTTGTCGTTCTTTTCATCAGTCCCCACCCCTGGCACCCGTGCTGGCGTTCCCCGGTCCCTCGGATCACGGCGTCATTGGCTGTCTTTGTAGTGTCCCCTTTCCCCCTCCTCCCAGGCGCATGCACATGCACAGACGCAGACCGTTGTATCAGTTTGATCTGGCCTCATTTCTTCTCCCTCGTTCCCGGGCGCAGCAGCGCACTCACTTTTCAACGGGGGCGGCGCGGTGCTGAAACGCAGGCGCGCAACTCCCAAGGCAGCTGGCAGCACATTCTCGGATCCTCGTTTTCCTCGACCCTGTTCTCCCTCAACCCTTTGTTTCCTCGGGCCCTCTATTTCGGGACCCCCACCTCCAGTTTTGCGCCCTGTAACCAAACCGTTTGAGCTGCATCTTGCACGGCGGCCAGTTAATGTTGCGGTCTGACGGCGGCGCCGGCAGGGGCGCCGCCGCGCCGCGCCGCGGCGCGGCACAGCGGCGGCCGACGGGCCCTGAGACTGGACGGCGGAAGGCGTGAGATCCGTCTGCTGTGGACTGTATCTGCTGCAATATATCTGATGCAGAGCTGGCGCAATGGGGGGGCTGTCGTCCTAGGGGCTGCAGGTTTACATCTATATGACTGGAAAATAATCGGACACATGGATAACTCCTTGTGTACGTGGGTCACAAAATAAAACACGGGAACGTCAGGGGCGATTGCACCGTCGCACAGCAGCGGTTGCGGCACCCACAACACGCTTTACTCGCGCGCCCCTCCCTCGCGGGAGGCGCCCGCCGCAAAACAGCGCCCACGCCGCAACGTGCGCGCACAACTGCCGCCTCAACGGCCGGCGGCGGCGCGCCCCGCGATCGCGCGCCCCGGCGCCCGTGCGCGGCGCCGGCGCCGCGCCCTGGAGGTGGGGCAGGGCCGTGCTAGTAGTGGAACCCGTCAGCCTGCGGCTCCACCTGTTCGCTGCACTCTGCCGGCTTTGTGCCCGTCCTCGCGTACTCGTCCCAGCAGGGTATGTTTTGCGTGGCCTCGTTGATCTTGTCGACGAGGGCCCGCACCATGTCGTTCTTCATGCGGCGGGGCGGCGGCCCCAGGTGGCGGGGCGGGGGCTTGGTGGCGTACGTGCGCTTGTCGAAGCGCCAGCGGCCAAACTTGCCTGCGGGGGGAAGGCGTGCACCGGGGTGGGGT
>NW_014009926.1:0-3524 GCF_000611645.1 Monoraphidium neglectum
GGGGGAGAGAGGGAGTGTGTGTGTGTGTGTGTGTGTGTGTGTGTGTGTATGCGCGCGCGTGCATGTATGTGCCTCTGTGCGTATGTGACCCAGCGCGAGGGTTAAGCGAGCGACATGCCGCGAGCCCTGGCCGAGAAAGGCAGCAAGCACAACTTTGCGCGCGTCTACCCTCCTGACCCGGGCGGCGCCGACCCGCCTGCAGCGTCCCAAATCTCGAGCGGGGACCGCGCAACGCCCAGGCCCCCTGCCGACAGCCCACGCAACCGCGGCCCCAGCGCCCCCAGGCGTGGCCCCAGCCGCGCGCCAGACCTTGGGCGCCTTGCCCGGCTTGGTCTCTGTTGTCGGGGACACGCGCCGCGCGCCCACCAGCACCGTGGCCAGCGCGCCGCTGAGCTGGTGGGAGACCAGCATCGCGCCCAGGGGCGCGTCGCAGATGAGGTCCCCCGAGTACACCACCACGCCGGCCGCCTTGGGGTCCAGGTGCTGCGACACGGCCCGCAGGGCGTCGCCCGTGTCGCACTCCTCGCCGACAGTCAGCACCTGGGTTGACCAGAAAAAAGGGAGGTGCGTTGATGGTTGGTGACGTGAGAAGAGCGGTCTGCGGGCGCCGCTGCTGCAATTGCTGTTGCCTCAGTGGTGCAGGCATGAGCATGCTTCCTAAGGAGCAGCAGCATTCGTGCCGTGGGGGTGCTTCCTAGGCTTCCCATTTGTAGCGGACAGCCAGCATGAGGTTAGGCAACTTGCTATGGGAATACTCGCGCACCCGGCACGCGACGCCGCCGGCCGCCGCTTGCTGCTGCAGGTACGTAGAGATGCTGCTGGCCACCGCCTCGCCAATGGCCACCTTCGGATGTCACCAATGAGGTCGGGGTGAGCGAGGGGCGGCTAAATCGCGCTACCTGGCCGGCAGGCCTGATGTTGCGCGAATTTTGCGGCACCGTCTGCTGCGCCATTTGGGCGCTCCGTGGCTGCTTCGCTGCTACATGGCCACAAGAGCAGCCCCGTGGGGATCAAGCAACGCAAGTGTTGCAGTCTGTCTGTGAGGTTGAGTCGGGCACCGACTGCGCACCACTATGGCGCTCTTGATGCCCGCCTCTGCCAGGTGGCGCAGCGGGAACGAGATGAGCGGCCGATTGCCAACCGGCAGCAGCGCCTTGACCACGCCGCCGCTGGTGAGCGGGTACAGTCGCTTGCACTCGCCGCCCGCCAGGATAACGACTTCCATGAATGGGTCCATGGCGCGCAGCGGCAGCGCGCGGCGAGGCGCCCGCGCGTGCTCTGCTTGGGTGCGTGCGGCGGCCGCCGCGATATGCTTGCACGCGAAGCACTGCCTGATGGGTGGCAAGAATTGGTGTTGGCTACAAGATTTCGAGAGTTGGTGAGCAGGATTGCAGAAGCCAAGAGAACGACGAGATGATCTTGCACACAGCCCGATCTCGCTTTGTGTTCAATTCGGCAACGTTCGGCTCATGCGAATGCGCTCATGGTGCGACACTGTTATGCCGATGTTGCCTGTTCCCGCGTGACTACGTTGACAGCAGCTAGAAGTTGCCTGCCACCTCTGCTGCAGGTGGCGAAGGAGACAAAAAAAATGCCTGCCGCCTGCTGACCCGCCATCTAGTGCTGACATTGCAAGAGTTGCCTGCAACATGTGTGCCATGTGCCACTCACCCTTACTGCTGGTACGTGCCATGTGCACACAATGACAAGTCAATGCAGTCATCAGTCCGCGGCCGCCGGTGAACTTCGACCCCTGTGCACCTGCCTGTATATCATCCTTGAAAAACCCGCTTTGCAGTGACAACAAGCATGTCGTTCTGCACACATTTCGGCTGCGTGCGCCGGGCGCAGCAGACATTGCACACGAAACTCAGCCAGGGTTTGCTGACGACAGAGGATGGCAGGCCTTATGGCCCAAGCACGGTGAGGCTTGGCAGGGTCCTGCGAGGGATGCTTCTGTGGAAACGGGGCCCATCTCTCAAACAAGCCCCACTGACGGCGCTGCGCGCCAGCACTACAGGAATTGGGCTGGATGTCTCCTTGTCCGAGAGGGACGCCACGGTCTCCACAGAGCCTCCAAACGTGCTCAGCAATGGACGTCCCTCGGCATTCGTCTTGATGTTGTTCTGTACTGTGCTTGGATCTGCACAGCCCCTCCCAGCCATCCAGCCCCTGAAGCCCCTGCGATGGCAGGACCCGCCCGTCGGCCCTGGCTCCTGGCGCCGCGTTCCCGTCGGCTTCCTCGACGCCCACGTCCTGGTGCGTATTCGTGAATTTCTGAGATAACGCGATGCTTTGACATAGCTCGTGACTTATGCAAGAGGTTGAAGCTGCTGTTCTTGCAAGAGCTGTTGTACGGTAGCCCCCCCAGCCTGGGGGCACTGAGGCGTGTTGTAAGGTGGTTTACAGGCGATCGTTTCGTCTTGACGTAGCTCCAGGCCTGTTTGAGACCCCTGCGGGTTTCCGCGCAAGCCAAATACGGGCCAGCATGGAGCCGGCCCTTCTGAAGGACAAAACTAAGCTCGCGGTGGCAGCCGTGAAGGGCGAGCAGACGCAGGTAGGCGGACGCTGCTTGCGGGTGCACCATGGGGGGATGCCCTCGTGCATGCGGGGATCGACCTCTGAGCAATGACAGTCCTTGCGGGCGGTGCCAATTCGATTTTGATGTTGCGATTTGATCGGAAACACCTAGTGGCAGCCCAGCTGTGGCGGCAGACGCGCACACGCACTGCGCGCGCGCGCCAATGGCAGCGCCGCTGCAGATGGATCTGATGCCAGGCGCTTGCGGAAGCCGCACTCACTTATTATTCTCCCGCCCCAACCCCTTAATCAGGACCTCTATGTTGCAGTCACAAAGGCCACGTTGGCAGAGGAGGTGGTGCCCAAGGAGAAGCATGTCCGCAGTGCGTTTGCTTTGGGCCATTCCTTCGAAATTAGCAGGGTGCCTTGCGGCCGCCGCTTGTCTTTGCAGCTCAGCGGTCGCCTCTGGAAGGCTGCTGCGCAGCAGTGCACAGCAGCAAGCATTGGGGTTGCCGTAATTGGGGCGGACTTCTCAGCCCACCGCCCCCACACGCAGCTGCACGCGGCCGCAGCCGGAGCAAAGCAGCCACCACCGTCACCTTCCTTGCCTTACTGTCCCCCGCACCCCGCCCTCCCCTCCCACGCGCAGCACTCAAGATCGCCTGCAGCGCGCACGCGCCGCGCCAGCAGGTCGACTTCGTGATCTACAAGCTCGCGAAGCGCCTCAACAGCCCCAACTGGGTCGTCGCGCTCAAGGCACTCATGGTGTTCCACCGCCTCATGCGCGAGTGCGACCCCAGCTTCCAGGAGCAGGTCCTGCGCTTCGCGGACCGCACGGGCCGCCACCGGCTGCTGTGCCTGGACCGATACGCGGACCACTCGAGCCGCGAGACATGGGACTATTCCGCGTGGATCCGCGCGTACGGCGTCTTCCTGGACGAGAGGCTCGACGCCTTCAGGTGGGGGCGGGGCGGGGGAGGGCCGCTGGAGCCAGGGGCTGGGGG
>NW_014009926.1:3767-6057 GCF_000611645.1 Monoraphidium neglectum
CCGCCCCTCTCTCCCGCCTGCCGTGTGCGGACCCTGCTCGGGCAGCGCAAGGCGCGGCGCGCAAGGCGGCGCGGCGTGGTGTCGAGCGCCGCGGCGGCGCCATCCTTGACGCGCCCTCTGCGCCTCGCACCCGCAGGAACATGCGCTTTGACCCGGAGAGTGGCGCCCACCAGGCGCGCCAGCAGCAGGGCGCGTACGGCGGCCCCACGGGCGCGTCTGGCGGGCCCACCGGCTTCGGCAGCGGCGGCTACGGCGGCCCCACCGGTGGGCCGACCGGCGGCCTCAGCGGCGGGTATGGCGGCTACGGCGGCCCCACTGGCGGTCCCTCTGGCGGGTACGGCGGGTACGGCGGTTACGGCGGCCCCACCGGCGGCCCCACCGGCGGTTACGGCGGCTACGGCGGCCCCACCGGCGGCCCCACCGGCGGTTACGGCGGTTACGGCGGCCCCACTGGCGGCTACTCGAACGGCGGGCCGACTGGCAGCCCGCGCAACGGAGGCGGCGGCGGCGCCAGCGACGCAAACGGCGGCGCCGGCGCGCAGCAGCAGCCGCAGGCGGCGCCGTCGTCTCTGAAGGAGTGTGCCGGGCCGGAGCTGCTGGAGCGTCTCCCGCGCATGCAGCGGCTGATGCTGCGCACGATCGCATGCGTGCCGGAGGGCGCCGCCGCGGTCAACCCCCTGTGCCTGGTGAGACCCGCCGCGGGACGCAACAACCGGTCCGCGTGCTCTTCCACTGGGCTCGCCAGCCGCGAGCTCCCCAGGGTCAGCTGCGAGGGGTCGAGGGATTTTGGAGGGACGCCGCCTGCGCTGATGGCGCTTGATACCTCATGCCCGCGACCGGCTGAAGCGCCGCCACGTGCTGCCGTGCGCTACCGCCGCGCAGACGGCGGCCAACTGGGTGCTGCGGGAGTCCAAGGCGGTGTACCGCGCCGCCAGCGAGGGCGTCATTAACCTGGCCGACAAGTTCTTCGAGATGGAGCGCTCGGACGCGCTCAGGTGCGGCGGCGGCGGGGGGGTCGCGGCGGGCGCGGCGCCGGCGGCCAAAGCGTACGCCTAGGCGGCCGCGCGGGCCCGCGGCGGGCCGGCCGCGGCAGCTGTCTCGCCGATGGGCGTCCGCCTCCCTCACTTGCGCCCCCGCTCTTGCGCCCTGTTCCCCAGGGGGCTGGAGCTGTACAAGGACGCGCTGTCGCTGCACGAGAAGCTGACGGGTTACTACACAGCAATGCAGGCCGTGCCTGCACTCAGGTGGGCGGCGCGACTCCGCTCAGCCCCTGATTCTTCAGTCTCCCCTCAGCCACCTCCCGCGCCCTCGCCGCCGGCGCGGGGCCCTTCGGGGAACCCTGCCTGCAAGTTCGACCGCTCCAGAGCGCACAGGCGTCGCCCGCGCGGCCTCCTGCACCCCCGCCGCCTGACGCACTGCGTCCCTCTCTTTCGCACCTGCCTCCGCCCCCTCTCCCTCCCCCAGGACCGCGATCCACTACCCCACGCTGCAGCCGCTGCCCTCTGACTTTGTGTCCACCATGGAGGAGTATGCCAAGGAAGCGCCGCGCGACGGCACGGGGCCGCCCAAGAAGGTGCGTGCGCGCTCATGCACATATGCGTGTGCACCGGAGGCTGCACGCATGCCGCATGCATGCTGCATGCATGGTGTGTGCGCTGCCATCCAGGGGCTGAGGGTAGAGGGAGCCGCAGCGCGTCGGATCGGGGGCGTGCCGCGAACCGGGGTCGGCAGAGCAGCATGTGGGGATCGGACCTAGCCTGTGGCGGCTGCGGTGGCCGCGCGTTGACCGTCGTCTCAGAGGGCCGCGGGTCCCCCCTGCGCCTGTGGCCCGCAGGCGGTGCCGCCCACCAGCAGCGTCCTGGTGGAGGCCGAGGAGGAGGAGGAGCCCGCGCCCGCCGCGGCGGCCGAGGAGGCGCCCGCGGAGGAGGCGGCGAAGGAGGAGGCGCAGCCGCCGTCGCCGCCGCGGCGGCCGAGCTCGCCGGTCAAGGCGGCGCTGATGCCGATGCTGGACCTGCTGTCGTTCGATGAGGAGCCCGCGCCCAGTGAGCTGGCAGGGGGCCGCGCGGGGCCGCACTATCGGTCCGGCGTTGAGGATGCTATGTGTGTATGTGTTTGTGCGCGCGCCCGCGCGCTGTGCAAGCGCGCTGTCATTCTCGCACGCTCGCAGTTACGCTCGTGCGGGCATGTATGTGTGTGCGTCAGCGCATGCTGGGATGCTGGAATGCTGGGATGCCTGCGTCGCTGCCCTCGGCAGCTCAACTGCTTAACGGCCACCCACGCACCCACCCCC
>NW_014009925.1:0-4088 GCF_000611645.1 Monoraphidium neglectum
ATCCCCAACCCCCAGGCCACCCCCGAGGACGCTGAGCTGGTGTCCACCCTGTTCAGCGCCGTCGGCCGCATATACCAGCTGGATGAGAAGCTTCTCTCCGCTGTCACTGGCCTCAGCGGCAGCGGGCCCGCGTTTGTGTTCCTCATGATTGAGGCACTCGCAGACGGCGGCGTGCGCGCGGGTGAGCGGCGGGGCGCCGCGACGCCTTGGCTTTGGTGGAGGGGATCGGGGCAGTGGGCGCGGGGCCTGTGCAAGGGGGTTTGCTGCAAGGCGTGCTTTGCAAAGTCAACCCTGGGCCTTGATTGCGTCGGGCCACGCTCGGCCTTCAAAAGCTCTGAGTTTCGGCCTCCTTGAGCTCGGAGGCCCTGCGGCACACCAGCAGGCCGGCTATGGCTTCTTTCACACTGGGATTCCAATGCAGCGCCGCGCCGCCCTTCCCGCGGCCCCCGCAGGCCTGCCCCGCGACGTGGCGCAGGCGCTGGCGGCGCAGACCGTGCTTGGCAGTGCCAAGATGGTGCTGGACACCGGGAAGCACCCCGGGGCCCTCAAAGATGTGAGAGTTGACCGCTTTGACTGCGTGCCTTGGGGCTCTGGAGCGTGGGTTGCTGTCACTGGGGGGCTCAGGCGGCAGTGGGCAGGGGTCACAAGGGCCTGTGCAAGTTGGGGCGTGCCAGCATGGCTGGTCGTCTGGCGCGCTGGCTGCTTTGCATTCCGGCGCTCTTCGCAATTTTGCGACCAGCTAATTGAGCCACGCTCAACACGCTCAACCAGCTCCCCCGCTGGCACGCGCCCGACCTGTGGAACCGACCCCCGCCCTTTTCAAATGCGCCCGCGCGACAGATGGTCACAAGCCCGGGCGGCACCACCATCGCGGGCGTGCACGAGCTCGAAAAGGGCGGGGTGCGCGCCGCGTACATGTCGGCCGTCGTCGCCGCCACCAACCGCGCCAACGAGCTCAGCAAACTGTGATCGTCCCGGCAGAGCTGCTGTGCAGGCCTAGGGCGGGGCCCGCCTCGATCCAAGCGGTTTGTGGGAGGTTTAGTAGCAGCTGGTCAATTGGTCAATGCAGTTGTGGCTGACGCGTTTGCCCGTGCAGCGTGAAGCAATCACCGGATCTTGCACCTCACAGCCGTGCATGGTCTTTTGACCTTGTTCTTGGCGGCTTGTTGTCTTCACATTGTTCCACTGAGCACTGTAATACAACACTCGGGCAACTGCCATTTGCAATTTGAGAGGCAGCTGCTGCCTCTGCTCCGTCACTCTGCCAGCCACTCGGGCCGCATCCTGGGCCGCACGTCCGCAGCTCCGTGTTGGATTACACCCAGCAGACTGGCATATTCAACAAATCAGCACAATTTGAATGAGTAGGCCTGGGTCGTTGAGGGACGCGCCCACGGCGCTGCGGCAAGCAGTGCGTGCGCGGTGCTCATCACCTGTGTCGCCCAACAGGGGCAATCCCAAGCGTATCAATCGATATCAGGTTTTCCCTTGATTGGCAAGCGGCTTGGCGGCCAGCAACCCTGGGCAGCAAACTCCTCGTTTTGCAGGGGAAATTATGACCAGGTTGTATTACTGTACGAGGTTACAAGGATGCCGGCGTTCGCGCAAGGCTGCGTGCCGACGATGTGGCCAGTTTATTCAGGACAGCCAGCTCGCCTGGCTGCCCTTCCAAGGTGCATGAGAGCAAACACAGTGCTTCACAAGATTTCACGACCATTGCTTGGGATCGATGAGAAAGGGATTATTGTGCGCCTGCTCAGCGTCGGAGCGCCACGCGACAGCCCGAGGGCACACAGCAATGTTGGATTCGGGCGACTGCGCAAAGCTGCAGCCCCATGCCCACGCACCCCCGCTTCATCCCCCCTATCACTCAGGCTTCGCTGCAAATGCACAGGCCAGGGGCTGGCACGGTTGCCTGCCTTGGCAATGCAGTTCGGCATGATAGCAACGCCTCTGCTTTCCTGAAACCGCCATCAAGTGCTTGAAATTGATACGGGTCAGGGAGCAAGCAAGCACCCCAGCAGTTTTGGGGCGGCACGTGCGCAGCCAAAGGTAAACGCGCCAAAGTTGAGTGGGGGCCGACCGCGCTTAGCAGCGGCCCAACCCCCACTCCTTGCTGCGGCTGCCCCCCAGGCTCCAATGCAAACGGTCCAAGGGGCGGCAGGCTTGCCTGCCCGCAAGTGCAAAGTGCTTAGTCAGGGATCACCCCACGTGCTTCAATCCTGACAAGAAAGAAAGGTAGGAGAAAAAGGAAGGCAGCGTGCGCCCCCTCAGCCCTGGTGGGTCACGCAGAAAGCCCAGGGTCACACGGCATCGCACAACAGAGCGGAGCAGCCGCCGAATTCCTGCAGCTCGTGCTCATGCTTGCCCAAAAGATATGACCAGTCCAGTCAGTGCATCTCTGAAACCAAACACCAGTGCTGAGAACAGATAAGGAAGAAAGCGCATGTGAGTATGGCTCCACAGAACTCATTTGTTATGTGGAAAAACCACAAAAAAGGGATGGTTGCGCGTCTGCTCAGAGTTTGATCGTCAGGCAAGGGCCTGAGGTCACGTGGAAGTGTTGGATTTGGGCGGCCGCGCACAGCTGCAGCCCCCCGCCCGCCCCCGGTGCGATCCCCACCAATCTTCGCTCAGGCTTCGCTGCACATGCGCATGGGCGGGCACGGTTGCCTGCCTTCGCAATGCAATTCGGTATGCTACCGATGCCTATGCTTTCCTGAAAACGCCATCCAATGCTTGGAACGGATAAGGAAGCATGCAGGCGCCCCAGAGGTGTTGGGGCAGTGCATGTGCAGTCGAGGTAAAAGCGCAAAAATGGACTGGGGGGCTGACCGCGCTTGGCAGCGGCCCAACCCCCACTCCTCGCCGCGGCTGCGCCCCAGGCTCCAATGCAAACGGTTCAAGGGGCAGCAGGCTTGCCAGCCCGCAAGTACAACGATCCAAGGGGAGGCAGGCTTGCCTGCTCGCAAGGCAAAGTACTTAGTCAGGGATCAGCCAGAGTGCTTCCTGATAAGAAAGTAAGGTAGGAGTAAGGAAGGGAGTGTGCGCCCCAACGATGCACTGGTGCATCGCGCAGGGAGCCCGAGGTAATGCGGCGCCGCACAACAGGGCGGGGCGGCGGCGGAATCCCTGCAGCTCGTGCTCATGCTTGCCCACAAGGTGTGACCAGTCCAGTCGGTGCATCTCTGAAACGAACCACCAGTGCTAGAAACAGATAAGTAAGGAAGCATATGTGAGCATGGCCCCACAGACCTCATTTGTTATGTGAGAAAAACTTATTTGGGGGGAACTTATTTGGGTGTCACGGCAGTCAGGTTGAGACCGCAAGTGATGGGCAGTGCTGTCAGTACACCGCAGGCGCACGCATGCAGAAGGCGCCCTTGAGGGCCGCCGCCGCCCTGCCGGCCTCCTTGCGCAGCTTGTGGGCCGCGCCCTGAACGCGCTCCGCGGGCGTGCGCATATCGCGGCCGCCGCGGACGGCGCAGGGGCTCTTGGCGCCGCCGCTCTTGAGCGAAAGCTGCTTGCTACTGGCGCCGCTGCTGGTGCTGGTGAGTGTGACGACGGCAATCGCGGCCGCCGCGTCCGCCTCGCAGCTGGAAGCGGCGTCGAGCGCCGCGCACGCGTCGCCGCGTGCGTCGCTGCAGCTCACATCGCCAGTGCTGCGGACCGCGGCCCCGCTTGAGACAGCGCAGGGCTTCATGGCGCCCGCCACGTGGGTGGCGACGCTGGCGCCCGTGCAGCTGCTGCTGCCGCACTCAGCGGCAAAGAGCGCAGCCACGTCAACGCACGCCAGCTTGCTGGCGCCGTTGGGGCTGAGCCTGCGGCTGCTGGCGCGGCTGGGGGCGCGAGGCTCCCCGCAGCCCTCCACGACCGCCTTGATCTGTGCGTCGCCATTGGTCTCGAGCGCGGCGCCAACTGACACGTCGTCCAGGCTTAGCCGCGGTGACGCTGGCCGCGAGGCCAGGAGCTCCGCACTCAAGGCGTGCTCGAAGCCGCCCTCGTCCCCACTGCAGACGCTGCTGGCGCGGCTGGTGCCGCACACACTGCCGCCCCAGCCGCCCTCGTCTACGGCCGCTGCAACAATC
>NW_014009925.1:4722-6442 GCF_000611645.1 Monoraphidium neglectum
TCGTCCTTGCGCACCTCGCGCGCAGCGCCCGCCCGCGCCTCCTCTTCGAGCGCCGCCACGCGGCCCCGCAGCGCCGCGCCGCGCTGATCCGCCGCCTCAAGCTCAGCGGTCGCCGCATCAAAGAACGCCCTCACCTTGGACGCGCGCTCAGCCTCCGCGGCCGCCAGCGCCGCCGCCGCGCGCTCCGCCTTGCCGCGCAGCAGCGGCGCCGCCTCTGGCGTGGTGGCCCAGTCGTGGACGCCCAGGCGCTGCGCGTAGTCGCTGAAACACAGCTCCAGGCACGTGGCGCGGGTGGCGGGGTTGGGGTCGAGGGCGGCGTCAAGGAAGCCGCGCACGTCGGACGGCAGCGCCGAAAACTGGGCGTGGTCGCGGTACGCGCGCGGCGCCGCCACGATGCGCGCCACCACCGCCGAGTCGTAGGCGTCGTAGTCATCGGCGATGGCGCGCGCCTCGGGCGTCTCCCACGGGTTGGACCCAAACAGGGCCACCACCAGCGTGGCGCCCAGGGCCCACGAGTCGTACTTGACCCCAAAGGAGTCGGCCAGCTTGGGGTGCGGCAGGCGGGCGATGTAGTTGAGCATGTCGGGGCCGGCCTCGGGGGGCGCGTAGATGGGGGTGCAGGCTGTGGGGGGGCTGCCCAGGGCCGTCGCCGCCCCCAGGTCGCAGACGTTGACGCGGAAGCCCGCGCCATCGGGGCGCCTTGTCAGCAGCAGCTGCTCCGGCTTGAAGTCGTTGTACGACAAACCCTGGGAGGCGTGGGTGGGTGAATGGGTGTGAATGGGTGTGAATGGGTGGGTGTGAATGGGTGGGTGAGTGGGTGGGTGGGTGTATGTGGGTGAGTGGGAATGGCTGGGTGGGCAGGGGCAATCACGTGCATGCGCAGGGAACCATGCCGCTGCATGACATGCGGCCATCACCCATTGCGTGAGAGGCTGGGCACACTCTGGTCCCCTCAACCTGCCCTTTACCCGTCACTCAGGCTGAGGCAGCACCCCGCTCCCATTGCCGCCCCTCACCTTGCCGTGCAGGCGCGCCAGCAGGGGTGTCGCGGCCGCCACGATCGCGTCGCCCACCTCGCCCCGCTCCCCGTCGCTCAGCGTGACGACCTCTCGCAGCAGCCTCTTGCCGCCGTACTCGAAGATGAGGTGCAGGTGCGTCTCGTCCTCGTTGACTGCCAGCAGGCGCGGCACGCCGTCGCGCAGCACCTCCCGCTGCAGCTCCTCGTGAAGCTGGATCTCAGCCACAGCCTGGGGGGTTTGGGGGGGGGGGGCAGGCGGTAGGGCGCGGTGTCAGGGCGGGGAGTGTGCGCACAGATAGGGTGACGCCAGCAAGGGGACGCTAAGACAACCGCACGGCTCCGCGCGTCCGAAGGCCCGGCTCATATGTAGGTGCGTGCGTGTATGCGCGTTCGCGGGCTTGCGCCCGTGCCGCCTCCACCCGGCAGGCTGAGTGGTTTGCGGCCTGCACCTCCCCCCCTGCAGAGCCAGCCAGGCCGTGCGCCTGCACTGCCACACTCTCTTACGCCCCTGCGCCCCTGGTGCGCTCCGAGTCCCGCGTGCATCCGTCAGCCGCGCACCTGTCCCAGCAGGCCGCTGTTGCCGGCCATGGCGGCCTTGCAGAACACCTTGACAGCGACATGCATGGCGGGCGGCACCACGGCGAGGCCCACAAAGCTTGGGCCCTGCGTGCTGCCCTGCAAGACCTCGGTCACGTTGCGGCA
>NW_014009924.1:0-5809 GCF_000611645.1 Monoraphidium neglectum
GTCGCGCCCTGGCCGCCGGGGCCGCCCGGGCCGCCGGGGCGGTGGTGGTCCCGCTCGTCGCGCCAGCCGCCGCCACCGCCGCTGGCGGTGCGCCAGCTGTCTGTCCTGTCCATGGACCCCGGCCTCGCCTCGTCCCAGCGGCTGCCAGAGGGGCGCCGCCCCGCCGGGTCCTCGGGGGGCGGCCCTGGGCGCCCGCGGCCGCCCTGCGGGGGCAGTAGCGCCGATGCGTCAGGCGCGCAGGTGCAGATGCGCATCGACAAACAACATGCACTTGGCACGAGGGCATGCTGTTGGGAGCACTGCGCATGCCTACCCGGCATGCAGAATGGCATGTGCGCGCCGTCCCCTAAGGTTCGCGCGCACCGGTGTGGGGGGCCCGCCAGGGCCCCAGCGCTCTCCGGGCCTGCCGCCATCCGCCGGCATGCCCTCCATGCTGCGGCGCCAGCTGTCGGCGCGGCCCATGCTGCTCGACATCTCCGGCCGGCCGGGCGGCAGCTCGTCGGGCAGCGAGCCGTCTGCCACCAGGCGGCTGCGGATGGGGCCGCCTGCGGGCCGGGGGTAGGGGCAAAGGGTGTGTGGCTGTGCCCGGCAAGAGGCGGCCGCAGCGGCCACACCCAGTTGAGTTGGTGTGCTCGCCGTGCCTAGCAGACTGCGAGCTGCCGCGGGCGCCAGCTGGAAGCTCACCTGGCCGCAGGAAGTTGGCCGGCCCCGCAGGACTGCGCGCCGGGGGGAAGGCCGCCGGCTTGGCGTCCTTGACAGCCCAGTCGGGCTTGGGGCCAGCGTCAAAGAACGTGAGCTCCTCCATCTCCCTGCGCGGCGTCGCATGTGAGGTGGCTTGGGTTATGTCCCAGCTGCTACCCACGCCCTGTGGGGAAACATGGCGCACGAGCCTGAGGGAGGCAACCAATTGGCTGGGCAGCCTGCTGCAGCTGTGGGCGCTCTGCGGCGCCCGAGGGAGATCACGCGCCCTTGCAGAGCAAATCAAACGCGCGATCTGCCCACCTGATGACCGAAATGTCTGCTCCATCTGGCAGCTTGTCGAGGCCAGGGCCCTCGCGGATGGCCAAGAGCTCCTCTCGCGTGTAAATGATCCGGCCCATCTCGAGCGCTTGCTAGGCGCCCAGCGCCGCACCCCAGACTCCACCAGGCAGAGAGAAACACTCAAGTGTCGGCTTATTGTCGGTGAGGGGCTCTACCTGCGGCCAGTGTCACAGATCACCGCTCGAGAGACTAGGTTGGCTTTTGTGTGCCTGAGGGCAGGACTGAAGAGAGACTCGTTGAAGCGTGGTCGACCTGAGAGCCAGATGTTGTGACCACGCGGAGCCGTAGTTTGGACTCCAGGGCTGGTCGACATGGAGCAGCTGCAGGCATAGCAGCAGCAGTGCCTCGACTCACTTGGAGCAATGAGCTTCTCCACAGCCGACCAAACGCTTTGGATATGTATCTTGGCATCAAAGGCACTTCATTCGAAGTATTCTAGCAGGGCAAGATCGCCACAATGCGCGCCGTCGAACTCCGACAGGCGGGATGCTCTGCCCTAAGCATTCGTCGCGTAGGAAGGCCTGCTGTGCTTCGCAACGCGCGGCCCGTCCGAGCGCTCCCTGGTGGCGGTGAGCCGGGCGAGGGGATCGGCGCGCTCAGCACACCTCGACCTACGATCATCCATGCAAGGGAAAATAAAGGTCTGGCAATGACTCTGATAGCAACTCGCCATGACAGGTGTCACCTCGGTCCGCGCGTGCCTGCAGGGAACGATGCTCCCAAGTTTCAGTCCGAGCAGCCCGTGATCCCGCAGCAGCAGTATATTCCTGAGGCAGTTCAGGACGCCCAGCAGCAGTACGTCCCCTATCAGCAGCAGGTGTGCGCGCGAGCGGCACTCCCGCCGGTGGGCTGCGAGTGACTTCAGCTGGCCAGCGGCCTACCTCGCAGGCCGTCCGATCGTGTCAAACCGGTGTTTGATTGCTGTCTGTGTCACGGTGACATTCGAACTGAACCCTGTTTCGCGGATCCCTTCGTCCCCTTGGCCGCCCATCTTGCAGCCCGGCGTGCCGCAGCAGTACTACTCAGCAGCCCCCCCGATGCCGCCGCTGTACCCTGCGGCGGCGTACGGCCCGCCGCCGGCCACCGCAGCGGCCGCCGGCGTGCCGTGGTGGGTGTGGATGGGCGCGGGCATCATCGTCGCCAAGGTCTTGGACTTTGTGAGTCGCTGATGCCCTGTCGGTTGTTTTGCTGCTGGGGCGCAGGGTCAGTCCAGGTGGCCCACGGGGGACAATTGCAGGCATGCATGGCTGCGGAAGTGGAGACCGTGGCGGTAGATCCAGCAGCAAAAACGCAGGCACTGTGCGGCTGGCGGTTGCTGGGGCCTTGGCTTCTCAATGGCTCTCCGCTGTGCTGGGCTGGCCTGGGGCAGCAGCGTCGGGCGTTGCGCCGGTCTGCGCTCACAGATTCTTGTGCTGGCTGCCCCTTGACACACAACACACAGGTGCAGAACCTCATGAAGAAGGGGCCACAGGCCATGATGACGGAGATGGTGCGCCCTGGCCGGGCTGGCGAGGGCGTTGTCTTGGAGGGGGGGGGGACGATGGGGCACGGCGCTTGCAGCAAGCAGCAGCGGGCCACGGGCCCAATTGCATGGATGGGTGGTCTCATGGAGCGTCCCCTGCTTTTTCTTGCTTTTGCGGGGACAGGGGGCGCGAGGCAGGGGTTGCCGTGGCCGTTAACTCACAGATTGGGGGAGCCAGGCAGCTCACGGGCCACAACATGGACGCGACAGGGAACGCAGTCTCGGCAAACCCAGCATCTGACCCTCATCCCCCCCCCCCTGCATCACCAGGCAATGAAGCAAATGATGAAGGGAATGAACATGCCGCCCGGCATGAACATGCCGCCGGGGGGCGCTCCTGGAGCCAGGTCAGCAGCACGAGCAAGCGCTTTGGGGCAGCTTTCAGGCAGCCTCCCTTGTGGGCGGCAGGTGTGCAATTCTGTGGCGCGGATGGAACCCATGCATGGATTTCTTCTGAACATGCAAAGTCCAGGCACTGCACGTCTGGCCAACTTGCCCCTCACAACCCCACCCGTATGTCGCAGCCCCTTTGGCGCTGGCGCGCCGCCCAACTTCGGCCCCTACGGCGCCTCCAACCCCTTCGCGCCCAACTTCAAGCCCCCGGTCGACACGACCGCGACGGCAGTTCAAACCCCCACGCCCGCCGCGCCCGCCGCGCCCACCGCCGACAATGGCGCGCCTCGGGGCGAGAAGTTCGCGGCGCGCGTGGCGAGCCCTGACGGGGGCAAGGCGGCTGCAGGCTCAGGGGCGGCCGCGGGGAGGGCGGAGCCCCCCAAGGCGACCACAAACGGCATGCCAGGTGCGGGGTGGGCAGGGGCTGGCTCATGCACGGGCCAGGCGTGAGCCGACGGCGTCCGCAGCGCTGCGGGGGCGGTCGCCCTCACAAGCAAGACAGCTGCGGCCTCCGTCAACAGCCCGTCGCCCTGCGCTCACGTGCGCGTCGCCCCTCTGCCTCGCTTTCAGTGGTGGAGGCCGCCGAGGTGAAGGAGCCCTCGAGCAGCGGCAGGGGCGCCGCCGGCGCCAGCAGCAGCGCCAGCGGCAGCGGCCCCGCGTCGGGCTCGGCCAGCAGCTTCTTCACCGACGTGGGCGGCGGCGGCGCGGGCGGCAGCGGCGCGCCGGGCGAGCAGGCGGACGTGGGGCAGATGACGGCGATGATGGAGCAGATGCTTCGGGACCCCAACATGCAGAAGATGCTCTACCCCTACCTGCCTGAGCCGATGCGCAACCCCGACAGCATCGAGTGGATGCTCAACACGCCGGAGGTCCGGAGGCAGCTGGAGCAGACGCTTGCCAGCTCGGTGGGTTGGGCGGCCGCCAGGGACTGCGCCTGCCTGCGGGAGTGGGCGGGGAGCAGCGGCCACGTGTTTGGAGTCAGCCGGGGAAGGGTGCGAGCTGCTGTGCAGGCGCTTTCAGTTGGGGGGCCAGGTCGTGCGTGGGCAGATGTCGGAGGCGACTGCTGCAGGTGGCGGCTGCCTGCTTTGTGGTCGACACCAGCCACGGGCAGGTCTGTCGAGGGCCGCTGCAATTCGCCCTCCCTGACTGCGACCGCCTGCCGGCGTCAACCCCTCAAACCAACAGGGCATGACCATGAGCCCCCAGATGATGCAGATGATGCAGCAGATGGACTTCTCTCAGGAGAAGGTGCAGCAGCAGTTCAGCGAGCTCGGCCTCAAGCCCGAGGACGTCATCAGCAAGGTGCGGGGCAGCCCTGACTTGGCGCGCTTGATTGGCGCACCGCGCACCCGCCCTGCTGCAGCCGTGCCGAGTCCGCGCCGCCGCGGCGCGCAGGCATGCGCCGCCACGACCTCCGATCTTCCAGCATCTCTCCTAGCCAGCTCTCGAGACGCCCCTGGTAAGCGAGCCGGCACCTTCCTTGACTGTGCCGCGCATGCGCGTGTCATCCACCTGCGCAGGTGCTGGAGAACCCGGACCTGGCCTCTGGTTTCGCCAACCCCAAGGTCCAGGCGGCGATCTTTGACATCAGCCAGAACCCCATGAACGTGATGAAGTACCAGG
The DNA here is from genome assembly GCF_000611645.1 of Monoraphidium neglectum. Classification (NCBI taxonomy): domain Eukaryota; kingdom Viridiplantae; phylum Chlorophyta; class Chlorophyceae; order Sphaeropleales; family Selenastraceae; genus Monoraphidium; species Monoraphidium neglectum. Next base: position 4,580 of record NW_014009924.1, read on the forward strand.
AGGACCCCGAGATCATGAAGGTGCTGGAGAAGGTGACCGAGCTGTTCTCGCCCAACGCGCCGAAGCCGTAGACGCCGTCGCCAGACGATGTGCCAATCGATGTTGTAAATGTCCGTCCTTGGACCCTTGACGGGGCTTTTTCGTCCATGTCGGGTTTGGCAGAGGTCGTGGGGTGGTTGGCAACTGCATCTCTTGAGGGGCGCAGCAGAGCAGCAGGCACACTCAGCTACAGAGCATATCAATCAAGCTTTCAAGTGATATCTCCAACTCAGCGGGAACGGCATCTCTCTCAGTCGGAACGGCGGGCGAGTGACCCTTCGCACTCGGAAGAGATCGGTTGGTAGGGAGGTGCGGTTGGCAATTGTGTTTGCTACCAAGTTTGTTGTGCTTGTCCGGCGCCGCCCTGCTGGCTTTCGCCCAGCACCGATCTACGCGCGGCTTGCGTGCAGGGCGTCGTGGCGGGTGTTCACGGTCGCAAAGGTGAATGTTTCGTACTATTTGTCATATTACGCGCGCCGAAGGCCTCCAGAGGGCGTAATTTTTCCGCCAAGAGCGCGGCGCGCGCAGCACGCGCCTGCGCAGCCACCGAAACCACGCCAGTAGCGAGCCCCGAGCTTGCCCTTCTACACTTGTTTACTGTTGCAGGAGCGCCGTCATGAGGCGGCCCACACGGAGCGCTTCTGCGCCCGCCGCGGAGGCGCCCGCGGGCGCGGAAGCGCCGCCACCCTCCGCACCCGGCCCCAAGCCGCGCTCTCGAGGAGTCCGGCGCGTCGCTGCGGATAGCACACAGCCGAACGCCGGCACTGCCGCCACCACGGCCGCAACCGGCGACGAGGCCGCACCAACGCGCCGCAGGCCCTCGCTGGCGCCTGTGCCCGCGCGTGCGCCAGTTCCCCCGGCGCCTCAGGGCCGCCCTCTTCGCAGCGGCCGCAGCGCCGCGGCGGGCCTGGCTGCCGCGCCGGCTGCCGCCAATGAAGGCGGCGGCAGCAGCAGCTGCGAAGAGGAGGGGGACGAAGAGGAGGGGTCTGACTCCGAGCAGGGCTCGGCAGAGGAGAAGGGGGCACAGCAGAATGAGCGGCAGGGTGATGACGAGGACGATGACGCGCATGAGGGGGCGGGGGACAGCGAGGAGGACCTGGAAGTCGAAGAGGCACCCGCGGCCCCGCGCCGCCGCGGCGCCGCCTCGTCCCGCGCCGGCGGCGCCGCCGCGGCGCTCGCGCGGAAGCGGGC